>NC_068939.1:140054568-140354568 GCF_016801865.2 Culex pipiens pallens
AAGACGAATCAATACTGCCCAACCCCAATAAACCCTACATTTTCAAATGACGATGTCTCTAAGCAACTTATGGTCTGATTTACAATGTAAAATAAAATAAAAATTCGTTAAAAGATCGGAAATCTTTTCGAAAAACAATATTTTATTTTTTTAATCAAGACTAACATTCTAAAAGGGCGTATTTTGAATACTTGGGCCTTTTGAAATGTTAGTCTTCCTTCATTTTTTTTTAAATTTTGTATTCGAAAGAATTGGAGATTTTTTTTTTTTAATTCAGAAAAATGATGAAAATTGATGGGTTCATCAAATTTCTTATGAATATGCATCAAAAGACACTAAATTATATATTTGATCTTCAATAAATGTTTTAAAACCAAATTTACCAGATTTATAACGTACTTTGGAATAACCCAAAAATCCAAGCTGGAAACGCCAATTCTACCGAACAAAAATCATTTCTTTGTAAAAATTTGCCTTGAATTTTGCTTATAATTTTGCCGAAAACACCAAATCGATCTGAACATCTCTTAAAAAGTTACAGATTTTCGAATATCCGTAAAACGGGGTGACTTTGATAGGTGAGCAGTTCTCTAGGATTTCGGTCATTCGAATTTTTTTTGTATTTTTTAATCCGACTGAAACTTTTTTGGTGCCTTCGGTATGCCTAAAGAAGCCATTTTGCATCATTAGTTTGTCCATAAAATTTTCCATACAAATTTGGCAGCTGTCCATACAAAAATGATGTATGAAAATTCAAAAATCTGTATCTTTTGAAGGAATTTTTTGATCGATTTGGTGTCTTCGGCAAAGTTGTAGGTATGGATACAGACTACACTGAAAAAAAAATGATACAATGTAAAAAAAATTTAGTGATTTTTTTTATTTAACTTTTTATCACTAAAACTTGATTTGCAAAAAAACACTATTTTTTTTTTCGTTATGTTTTAGAGGACATAAAATGCCAACTTTTCAGAAATTTCCAGGTTGTGCAAAAAATCTTTGACCGAGTTATGAATTTTTTAATCAATACTGTTTTTTCAAAAAATCGAAATATTGGTCGCAAAAAAATTCAACTTCATTTTTCGATGTAAAATCAAATTTGCAATCAAAACGTACTCTAGTGAAATTTTGATAAAGTGTACCGTTTTCAAGTTATAGCCATTTTAAGGTAACTTTTTTGAAAATAGTCGCAGTTTTTTTTTTTTTTAATAGTGCACATGTTTGCACACTTTTGGAAAAATATTTTTGAAAAGCTGAGAAAATTCTCTATATTTTGCTTTTTCGGACTTTGTTGATACGACCTTTAGTTGCTGAGATATTGCAATGCAAAGGTTTAAAAACAGGAAAATTGATGTTTTTAAAGTCTCACCCAAACAACCCACCATTTTTTATTGTCGATATCTCAGCAAGTAATGGTCCGATTTTCAATGTTAATACATGAAACATTTGAGAAATTTTCGGATCTTTTCGAAAAAAATATTTTCAAAATTTTCAAATCAAGACTAACATTTCAAAAGGGCCCAACATTCAATATTACGCCCTTTTAAAATATAAGTCTTGGTTTAAAAATTTTTTTCGAAAAGATCGGAAAATTTCACAAATGTTTCATATATTAACATATTGCTGAGATATCGACAATAAAAAATGGTGGGTTGTTTGGGTGAGACTTTGAAAACATAAATTTTCCTGTTTTTAAACCTTTGCATTGCAATATCTCAGCAACTAAAGGTCGTATCAACAAAGTCCGAAAAAGCAAAATATAGAGAATTTTCTCAGCTTTTCAAAAATATTTTTTCCAAAAGTGTGCAAACATGTGCACTATTCAAAAAAAAAATGAAAAACTGCGACTATTTTCAAACAGTATTGATTAAAAAATTCATAACTCGGTCAAAGATTTTTTGCACAACCTGGAAATTTCTGAATAGTTGGCATTTTATGTCCTCTAAAACATATCAAAAAATAAAAAAAATTAAAAAAAGTGTTTTTTTGCAAATCAAGTTTTAGTGATAAAAACCTAAATAAAAAAATCACCAAATTTTTTTTACCGTGTATCATTTTTTTTCAGTGTAGTCTGTATCCATACCTACAACTTTGCCGAAGACACCAAATCGATCAAAAAATTCCTTCAAAAGATACAGATTTTTGAATTTTCATACATCATTTTTGTATGGACAGCTGCCAAATTTGTATGGAAAATTTTATGGACAAACTAATGATGCAAAATGGCTTCTTTAGGCATACCGAAGGCACCAAAAAAGTTTCAGTCGGATTAAAAAATACAAAAACTAAAATTGAAGAAAAAAGACCGATTTCGTAGAGAACTGCTCAGGTTTGAGATTTTTCCGCATAATGAGGAGTACAAATTAAATCTGATAGTTTGGAATCATATTGACCGTGGTAGAGAAGTGCTCAAAGTACCTCAAGAAGAACTTTTCATAAAATTTAGAAAAGTTTAAAAAGTTAGTTAACAATAATTAAGAAAATGTGGATGAAAGGTGTTATTTAAAACTTCTCAAAGTGTCATGATTTTGAATCGGAAAACGAAATTCATAATTTTTCAAACCATTATTGAAAAAACTTTTTTTTCAAAAATAGTGCATAGACTTTGTGTGGCCTACCTCAGTACATGTTTTAAAAATAATAATCTTGAGAAAACCCTCACCAGTTGGAAAATATGCCAAAAATAAATTGAAATCCTATCAAAGTCACCGCGGTTTACGCTACCACTGAACCCACGACACAAAATGGCTTCTTTGGTCATAGGAAAGACCCCTACAAAATTTGAGCCAATTAAAAAAATAAAATGGTCTAAATCAGCCGTTTTCAAATCCCTCATATTTAAGACTGGTAATTACAGTCGAAGATATAAAACAAACGAGGTCAAGCCATCGAAGTTCTTCTTTAGTTATCTCCACGTGGCTTTTCAACTCAGAAGAACATTACCAACCTGATACCTCCCCAACCAAACGCTGCCAAATCGTAGGTGTGTGTGTGTGTGCTCACTTTGCAACGTTCGAACCCGTTCGCGGACCTGACCCGACTGAGCTTGGCGGCGGAACACAACGGACGCGTTGCATCGGAGTCACACTTGACTCGCCGTCGTCGTTCGTCCACCATAGAGTTGTCACGTGCCGTGGCAAGTGTTTCTCTATAAGCTCAGCGACTCTCCCGCCGGCAACACACCCTGGAAATGCCCGGCCAGGTTAGCTTCGAACTCTTTCGAGAGTGATTGATGGCGGCGTGGAATAAGCGTGGCCTTAACGGCTGTGGAGGCGTTCGGCGGGTGCTCTCGAAGTTCTCCGTAACTAAAGCTGATCGTCGCCGACAGATAGCACGGTTGAAGTGCGCGGCTTAACCCGTGAGGAGTACCAGCGGCATGGCCAGCGGGTCACGTTTTCCAGCGGCACACAAGTGCTAGTCTAGCTGGGCAGACCGTGTGTATTATTCGCAGTAAATGTAACGCTTAGTCATCTGCGAACTTGCCAATGAGCGGCCCAAGGCGACTAGCTTCTAATTTAATCTGCGCAAACAAGAGCGAGCAAACACGGCTGTCAACAGAGAGAAAGAGAGTCCGCATGTGATTTCTCGGAAGTGCCACGTGGCACAAACAAATCGGAACTGCTGTCAATACAGCAGAGCTCCGGTGGTTTGACGTCCTGTGACGTTGCAATTTCTTGATGCAAAATTCAAAACAACTGCAGTCAAACCATCGAGGTTTCCCAGCTGTACTTGGAATCGACGCGACCTGAACTGTCCGAATCACGTTTTGTGATCCGCGTTACTAAGGCGAACCCCTACTTGTAACGGCTTGGCAACATCAGCCTGTCACATGCGTCTACAGCTGCAGTTGCTAGTTGCTGCTGGTTGTTACGGTCGTTTCAAGCATCCTCTCCTCAACCTGCGGTTCACACTAATCGTTCGTTCCCTATCGTCAAGCCACAGTGCGGTCACGTTCTGTGGCAGGCCGGTTATGGACGGATTTTTTTTCTAGGGTCAGCAAATTTTGGACTACAATCAGCATAGGTTTAACATATTTTTTCCGAATGTTCAGTTCAACGGCTCGGGTAGGCCGCTTGAAATACTTTAAATACCAGATTTGAGCAAGATCTCCTCCCCGTTTCAATTTCCATTCACGTGTTGCTGCGCAAGCTACATTATACGGTGAATGCATGTCAAGAACGTACGTCCTCGTGACCGAGCGTTCTTAACTCGTGGAACGTTGAAACGGCACATTTTACGACATAAAAAAATTGATACAGCCAATAAGATTAAACTAAAAAGTATCAATCCTCACTCAAAAAACCAGAGTTTAACTGTACCATGAAAAAAAAAATGTTCGCATTCCACCCCAAATGCCGGATACTTTCGATCCACCCTGTGGGGATGGCAAATCGCATCGCACCCACTCTCGGTTTCATTGCGCACTCATCGCGATTATTTACAAAACACATACCGTTTAGAGCTGTAAACTCACATGTTCGCACAATAATGGCGTAGAGGATGCATTGGCAACAGCAGCAGCAGCGATGCATCTCCCTTAACAACCGCAATTATGGCACTTGGGCAAATAGAACAAGGTGACAATTGCACGGTCGGGCAGGCTCTGTGCTAGCGATTCGAATCATTGTCTTTCTTTGTTTTTTTTACCAATAAATGTGTTGCTTTAGTTATTCTTTGTGATTTAATCAAACAAATTTATGATTTTTTGTTTCAAATATTCAAATGTTTTAATCTTAAACCTTTTATTAAAAGCAATAATTATGTCAGCGCATTTTATATACAACATATTAATACTAAGGTGTCTAATTGTGAGGTCAAATCTATCGCACGAATAATAATTTATTGGACAAAATTGTTTTATTCATGTTTTTGCACAATACTTTGCTATTTTTCTATTGGTATCGCTTACACGGAGCTAAAAAAAATCAAAATCGTGAACAAGCGTTCATGAATTTCGAAAACACAAACAAAACGTTCAAATTCCATGGTGCCTTTTTCAGAAAATTAACCATGAAATTTGAACACGTTGTAACGTTGAACAACGCTTGTTCACGATTTTGAGAACTAATTTTTCTCGTTGTAGAACAGAAATAGCACAACAAAATTAATCCATCGATTTACAAATTTGATGCTCTACTTTAAAAACTGCTGTCCACAGCACTACTGCTGTACTACTAATTCGTCCCAGTTGATTGTAATAAAATGCTTCAATCGTTTCAATTTTACGACCAGGCAAATTTTCTGAATAAAGAAAATCGATTGAAATCAATAGATACCTACACATTAGAATTTAGAAAAGGCGGTTTTACCAATTAATCTATATGGTTACGGCCGAATAAATACACGAGATTTAAAGCTAATGTTACAAAGGCATAAATATTGAATTTTATGTAATTTGGGCCGCTGAATCCAAATCTGGATTTGAATTTCCAGAAAATATTGGAAATTTAGATAAGTCAAAGTGCTAATCTAAATTAATTCGAAATTCTTTAAATCAATTACAAATTTGATCACATCCAGATATAGATATTGATATGAGCTAGGAAATCGGCCGATTTCGACCATTTTTATTTTTTTATTTGGCTCAAACTTTGTGGGAGCCTTCCCTATGACCAAATAAGCTATTTTGTGTCATTGGTTCACCCATACAAGTCTCCATACAATTTTAGCAGCTGTCCATACAAAAATGGTACGTAAATATTTAAACAGCTGTAACTTTTGGTTGAATTTTTTGATCAATTTGGAGTCTTGGGCAAAGTTGTAGGTATTGTTGAGGACTATTGAGAAAAAAATAGGCACACGGAATTTTTTTTTGTCGATTTTTTGCATTTAACATTGTTTTTACAAAAACTCAATTCTCCAAAAAAAGTATTTTTTTTATTTTTGAGATTTTTTGATATATTTTGGGGAACAAAAATCCACAACTTTTGAGCCATAGAGAAGCATGGTTAAAAAATCTGCCGCAAAGTTATGATTTTTTGAAAAAAATAGTGATTTTTGGAAAAAAAATCGAAATTTAAGAGTTCACGACAATTAGCATTTTCGCTCAAATTTAGTTTGAAAGCTATTTTCATGCATCAAGTGAAAATTATTGCAACTTTCACCAGCTGTTTGATAACACTCATGATGATCCAAACTAGGCCGTTAGCCTACGTCAAACCAGCTTCAAAAAGCTCGAATTCAAACCGTAAGCAAAAAAATCAACTCACTGCAGCAGATCTGATGACGCACGAAGGCTTCACCACCAACGGACTACTGACCGAGCCCCCCCCCCTCCCCCCAAACAATGGACGCCGTTCCACATTCCCGCCATTCCGGCCAGCCAGCTGAATTAACCACGTGCTGACTCCACCTAAGGAGTGGAGGGGGAAGGGTGTCTATTCTCCATTACCCGCAGCAGTATTCAACGGGTGAGAACTTGAAATTGACGACTTCCCGGGAACATATGATTCAACGCGGGGAACGGCCAAGCTGTAAGCATTTCTGTTCGTGGGATAATTCAGCATGACGGTGATGGGAAGGCACGTGGCGTGTCGGCTTCCTTTTGTAGATAAGAGGTTGTTCACTGAGGTGGTTGAACTCTGAAGTAGACTTGCTGAACGAATTCGTTCAAAATATTGTCAATAAGGTCTATTTTTGCAAACAATTCTCATCCTCATCATAAACCTTATCATCCCCCTTGATAGTCAAAACAACAAAATGTGTCGGCACGTGCGGAACAAATCCGTGATAAGACCCCCCCTCTCACCAGATAATCGACCCCCTCAGCTCACCGTAATTTATGACCGAAAAGCTCGTTGCGTTCGGCGAGGCTGCCGGGGTGACCACGATGACTCTGGACTGGGGCTGGCTGCTGTTGGACGTCTCGCTGTCCTCCATAAACTGATGCTGCTGCTGAACGATTGGACCATCATCGGATGGGCCCAGGTCCGCCCCAACGGCGGTCGGAGACATCACGTGGAGCTGCAAGTTAACTCGAGCGAAACTGTGAAAAGGTCATGGGGAGAGAGCGGAAAAAAAATGTGTTGTTAAAATTTGAATCTCAATGGGAAACATTTGTTTATGTATCAGCAAACTGGCGACCGCAACCGAGCGCCGGAACATGGTTCTGCAACGTGACACGGTGAGATTTCAACACCGCATCGGTCAGCTTAAAACGACAGTCAACAAATTGAAATTGCAAACTATAACAAATTTGTTAATACATATTTAAACTTCGAAATAAAACTAAATTATTCAAACATTATACATTTTCACTCAAGTGGCACAACTTATCGTTGTCCACGTGTTAGTCCTAAACATTACAATTCAATATGTTGAAAAAAAAAACCAAAAAGGGATGAAACAACCACTCATAATGACGTCTCTCCTTGTACAAAGCCAAAACACTCTTCTGGGGAGTCACGTGGACGTCAACGCGTTACCAAGCATTGTTATCAACGTGAAAGAAGGGGGGAAATTCATGATGGCGCCAATTAAGTTGCCCCTGGTTTTGGCAACTAATTAAATGAAGCCCCCTCGAATCGTGAGCTATTTGCTTTATTAATGTGAATAGCCTGAATAACGCTGGAAGCCATTAACTGTTCGTAATCTCATTGTTGCGAATCGGTTACAATTACGATTGTGTGCAGGGTTTAGAAGCACAAAATAAGAGTATTTGTGTGCTCTTGAGCACAGAAAAAAAGTTACATGAAAAATAATGTACCTATCTAAAAGTATCATGATAAATAATGTGAATTTTAATGCAAGTAAGACCCCTATTTTTTTTCTTTGGCCATTAGGGTGACCTACGTCGTGTTAGGGTGGTCCAAAATATTGCCATTTTCGTCAATTTTCGCAAAAATCATATGTTTCAAAAAATCATAACTCCGCGCCACTTCAACCGAATTTAGCTGAAAAAACGTTATTTAATACACCCTTAGGTGGTTGGCGCCTTCCTCACATTTGAAGGGTGCTATCCAAAATCCTAAAAGTGCGTAAATAACACTTAAGTGCTTATAACTTTTGATAGGGTTGTCAGATCTTAAATGTTTTGGACGCGTTGGAAAGCTCTTTTAAATACCTATCCAACGATAGGTCGCATAAGAGATCCGGACAACGTTTTCATCAAAATATCTGATATCCGGCCTCCAAAAAGGGTATAAATAACACTTAAGTGCTTATAACTTTTGTTAGGGTTGTCAGATCTTCAATGTCTTGGACGCGTTGGAAAGGTTTTTTGAATACCTAACAAAAACCACCCTTTTTGCAATCTTCTGGACTTTTGTTAAAATCGTTTTTTTGCATAACTTTTGAAGTACTTAACTAAACTGCATAATTTTAAATAGCGACTTATGGGACCCCAAGACAGATCGAATGACGCCAAAACGGACAAAATCGGTTCAGCCAATGTCGAGATAATCGAGTGACAATTTTTGATCAACATCCCACCAATATCTGAAATTTACAATTTTATGTATTCCATAATTCATTCAAATTCAATTGTGTCGATTAGAGTGTGTTCAGGATGCCCAAATCTGTCATACCTTGACGAAACTGAAGCATTTACTGACCTCAACTTAAAAATGTGTAAGTTTGTTATTTTTATGAATCGGCTGTATCATTGTTTTATTTTGATTGATTTCATTTATTTCGTATTTCCTTTGCTCCATACAAAAAAAAAATTTTTTTGGTTGGAGCGTGGAAAATCCCATACACCCCCCCTAAAGTGTCGACGTGGTTTATGGATAGCCCCTTTGATAATTCTGCAAACTTTTTGGCATTGAAAAGAGATTCCTCTTTGAAAAACGTAGCTCAAGCAAGCTTTAATTCATTTTTAATTAGGGCTAGTGATTTTTCACGGCAAAAAAACGAAATTACGTGGCATGCCAATTAAAAAACATTGAAATTTCACGGCAATTTCTATTACTCTACAAACTGCTCAAAATAATCGTTGAAATGTAGTCTTTCAGCAAAATTATTAATTGAAAAGTGTCTTAACAGTTAGCAGTGGTTTTAGATACAAAATAAAACCCCCTGACACAAATTATTTATTTTAAAAAGGAGTAACCATCATCTGGGGTGAATCGGGACTACAGTCTAAATAGGGACAGCAGTGTTTAGAGCACCTAAAGGTTTTAAATTTGGAAATGGGTGTACACATTTTGTTGATCTGAGTCTGTTCTATTAGAAACCAACCAGACAAATCAAAATATTGTGCTCTAACATGATTAAAACTGCTGTCCCAATTCACCCCAGTTGACGGTTTTGAAGAATTTCCATCAGTTGAATTCCAGATTTTTTTTTATCAGGTCTTACAAACAAATGTAAACAAAGAGTGTATCCCGCGTACTCTAATGAACATTGACATAAGGTGTGAAAGGGATACACTCAATGTTAACATTTTTTTATAGGACCTAATACAAAATTTCAAAAACTTATTAATCAGCTGTTTCAATTGTATTGAAATTTTTAAAAATAATTTGCTTAAATAACTTGAAAACGAAGCTCGTCCAGAACCTCTAATTCATCAAAACAAGAATCATTTAAATAAGTACAATATAGTGTTGATTAACGTTCTTTTAAAATCTTTTTGAAATTTTGTGGAATAAAGAAACTATCTGCATTTTGTTAAATATTCTAACAAAAATATTTTCAAAAAATTATTGAAGATCTTATATGAAATACTTTTTTATTTTATAAACTGCTTTAAAATGCTTGTTTAAAATCTTTTAAAATGTTTGGATTAGAAAAAAAGCTTATATGCACTTAGTAGCGATTACTCAATTCGATATTTCAGATTTCGCGGCATTTCACTGTTACGCGGCTTCCGTGAAATCGCGAAAAATCACTAGCCCTAATCATAATACTTAAAAACTGCATTTTTTAAATTCATTTGAATAGTTGTGTTAAATTCTTTGCATGTGCAAATTGTTTTCATTTTCAATTAATAGAGTGGTATAACAAATTCTTGTTTGCCTCCTAAATTTTGAATTATTTTGTGTAGGGAATGGATACTTATAAAAACTTTTAGTTTTATTATCAAAATAATTGATACAAAATCAGCACTCATATGTTGATAGTTTCATTCAACAAACTGATAAAGTTTGATGTGGAGTACTAGCAATTTTTTGTGAAATATTTGAGAAAAGCAAAAACCTAACAAAGTAGACAACGTTATACTTCTTTTTTGAATGCGCTCCAGCTCTCCAAAATGGCTTCCTGTAAATTGCAAATTGCTCAAATTAATTGGTCTACAGCCAAAAGATGCATTCCTGTTGGTCCTTACAAAAATGGCAGCTGCGTCGTCTGTGCATCTTTTCTGCATGTGTTAGTGAACACATTATTTGGAGTTTTGCGAATGTTTGAACCATAGTTGATTAGGGGTTTTTACATAGTTTGATTGTCAACCTAGGCTCAGTTTCAAGGAGTATAACTATCTATTCAAGTATTTTTCAACAAGTAGTTATTGTAAGTTTGACGCAGTTCATTCAACTTGCGACATAATCTGTCGCCACACACAAGCATGACGCTTTTGTTTGTCCCAAAACCACACAGATACAGCGAATTGCAATCCATCCACCATTTTAACCGCAACATAAAACTCACATCGAAAAGTGGTGTACCGCCGCCAGGACAGAAGATATTCCAAACAATAATCCGCAGTATTATAGCTTCTCCGCTAATAACTGAATGACTCACTCAGTTCACAGTTTTCCGCAATTCACTGTCACTTAATACGATAGCTTTGCTATTCTTTTACAATGAACTACCAAAAAAAACAACTCCACCAAACTTAATGTTGTCTGCTTCCTTTTTGTTCACAAGTCCCCCACACACTGTTCCGAGCCAAAACATCCACACAAAGACCCGGCTTTTTTTCTGTCGCCCCCCTTCGTTCAGAAAACACTCTCCCTTCAATGAAACGTCGAAGCGCAAAGTACGCACGCGAACCGTTTGAATGGGCTTCTCGACGACAACTGAACGGGTGAGCGCGAAACTGTCCAAGGTATAGAGCGGCTGAAACCCGCGAAAAGAGTGGACTACTCTGCAATGCAAGGCCCCCCCTTGTGGCGTCGCGACGCCGAGAACGGAGAGAGTGCACGTCCGAAAGAGAGAGAAAAAAAGAGATTGAGAAATGTTTTTGTGCGATGCCGGTGCGAACAAGTTTTCACTGCAAAAAAAATATATTGTCAGCTTAATCTTAAATTCACTGTTATTTTTGTAGAAATGACAGCAAAAATATGTTCTTCCTCAGCAAAAACAGGGCTTTTTGAATATTTAATGATTCAATAAAAAATATAATTTAAATATACTAAAAAGTGTAAAACAAATTGATATCAAGAGTTAAAAAAAGTCATATAAACATATAAAACACAATACCTTATAGGACCTTTTCAAAAAAAAAATCTAGATATATCTGCACATATATGTGCAAACTCGCTTTATGAATATTTCTCTCATTAGGTTTTACGCCGACTAGATTTGGAGGTTAGAAACGAGTGCACTCCCAAGTAGCACTCATAACTTGTCGACTGTTGAATAATAGTTAGACAATTGTTTTTGATAAACATACGAGAAAAAATCTGAACATAACTTAAATAACAGTTTGTTTCACTGCTTGTATAACTGGCTTATGTAACTATCGTGTTTTGTGCCACAAAAGTGTTAAAACACAGTCAACTTCACTCTTTTCCAACTTTAAAACACAACATAGGGAAAATTCTCACCTATTTGGGAGGTTTAGAACTCGCTCCTTACTCCATCCAATTTGCTGATTTACACTGTTTAAACAATTTATTTTGGAAAACTTTTGATAGAAACTTGCATGCTCACTTCCTATTGAGCTATTTATCACTTTATTTCACTCGAAAACACTTTTTATGAGCTGTAATTAAACTTCAAAATGCTGATATGCCAAGATGCTGTTCCGTCATCTGCATTTTTTTCCTCGAAAACAGTTTGTTGAATAAGAATAATATTGCACTGTTTGTTTCACTGCTTATCTAACATTGTTATGTGACGGCATCTTCTGAAAAATGGGCGTGGCCAACCATTCTATAAATAACCTTAGGTTTTCTCGCTTTGTTACACAAATGTTATTGGAGAATAGGTTATATAACTGATAATCAACAAACATATTCAACTTGAAATTGCGTGTTGTTATGTGGTGTAAATTTGTACGTGAGGTATTTAGAGTTTCAATAATGTTTATTTATCGAAGATTGCAATAATTTTAATTGTTGACCGATTGGTTTGAAACCTTATTGCCGGTAAAAGCTACAAAAATGTCAGCTTATGGAGTTCATGATAGAGAAAATAACAAATTAAAATCACACCGATTTCAATGTTGCTCCGTGGTACGGTAATAGAAATGACAGTTGAAACGGTTTGTTATAACTAAGTTGTATATTGGAGTTATAAAAACTGACTTGAAACAAACTTATATAACTTAATTTCCAATGACAGCCTTTTCTGGAGTTAAGTTGTATAGCTCACTGCTGTATAACAAAGCTGACAGCAGCCTTCTTATTGACGTTTAGGCCAGCTTGTTTACTATGAAGCCTCGTGGAGAGATGTGGAAGCGCGCCTGGACCTGCCGTGGAGATAACAACAAATCGTCGAAGTCATCGGATCGAATCTTGGGAAAGACGAAGTTCATCAAAAAAGGAAAATCTAAAAGTTAGCCATGAAGAGGGTTTCACAAGAATCACAGTTAGAGAGCGCGAAAGGATTGTTTTTTTTTCATGCAATTTCTATTTTTTTCTAAATAAATCGGGCAGAAACAAGCGTACCAAAATAGTCAGAGATACTATTCTTATTGGCTTCGTCGTTGATTGAGATTCTAATAAGATCTGTTTGTTTACATGTAAGTTGGGTAACGGTTAGACAACTGTTTTCAATCTATTTTTCCTTTTCAGTGTGCGCTTTGATTTGACAGCACAGCCGTTAACCACGCCCCCTTTTTTCGTTGAATCTCTTGTTAGCTAGCACAGTGTTGTCAAATACATTTGTACAACTTACTCTGATAACTTGCATCTTATTCTGGCAAGTTATACAACAGAAAAAAGTGCGCTTTTTCCAATGCACAGGAGTTGTAGAACAAGTTGTGGTAACGAGGCCAATCGGTTATACAACCAGTTAGGAAATACGTTTATCTGACAAAGTGTGTTGCTTGGGCTGTTTACATGGACTTAGCACAGTTCGATGCGGTCGTTGATTTTGTTCGGGGAAATTCGCCAACAATCGACGAAGACCATGTAAACAGTGCACACGAGCTGTCAAATGACGTCACGGTGTAAAACCTAATAGTAAACTCATATTCTCTCGAGAGAACGTTTCTATACCAGAGAAATTGAGAGAGAATCGTTTTACAACAACATTACAACAAAGTGTAACATTGGTCAAAATTAAGAAGAGCAATCGCTGTAAACTATGAAGGTCAACATGGTCCAACATATTTATTTTTTTATTCTTAGTGTAAAATATTGTAAAATATCAAGTTTTCATCGTTTCTAGACTTTCTGATAAAATTAAAACAGTCAGTTTTCCATTTTTAAAATTACTTTAATTTTGATTCAAATTTAAAATAAATTCTAATGTCAAAAACCAAAAACTATTTATTTTGCAAGTCTCAAATCCAGTTCAAGAACTTTGCAACATCGTTGGTGTAAATACACACACATACACACACGCAAACATTATGATTGATCCACGAGCTTAGCCGGCACAACACGTGCTTGACATTTTCTGTATCGCATCCGGACGGGCCTCGTGGATGGATGGATGGTGTCGTCATCATCGTTCGTCGAAACACACCCGCCAGCGCGCAGTCATCGCTGTCAATGGGGCCAATTGGGCAAATAAACTATTTTAACGACTTTTATTTAATTGTTTTAAAAACGCGATAAAAAATAACTCAAAGGACATTTTCTACATAGAGTCCACGAATTTTGATCATTTTAAAATACAGCAATTCCCCACGAAAACAGCATGATTCGAAAAAAGTTCTCCGATCGGGCTCAAAATTTTTCTGGGGGTTCCTTGGCCGAAATAATTAGACCCATATTTTTTTGTTTGGCCATTTGGGTGACCAACGCCGTGTTAGGGTGGTCCGAAAAATGACAATTTTCGTCGATTTTCGCAAAAACCACTTTTTCCAAAAAAAATTATATCTCCACGCCATTTAATCCGGTTTTAGCTGTCTTAAGCGCAAAATAAAAGTTGATTAGTTTGGCTAATTGTTTGAAAAGGTCGCATAAAAACTTAAAATGCTGTTTTAAAGGTCTCGGGACCAAAGAACCTATGTCTGAAAATATTTTTATCAGATTCCTCGGAAAGTTATACATGACATATCAATCTTCAAAATTTCAGCGATGACCTATACATGTTAGGATACCATTTTCGTAATTGAAATACGCAACTTTTGGTACCCTAACATGTATAGGTCATCGCTGAAATTTTGAAATTATCGCAGTTTTAGTGAAAAAAAATCGATTTTTTCCCGTTTTCGTCATTTTCCCATTTTTGCGCGTGGCGCGTCAAAAAACCCAGTTTTTATTTTCAAAAAATCGTATCGCAGAGTATTGTATCTTATGTAAAATTTTCCGAGGAATCTGATAAAAATATTTTTAGCCATAGGCTCTTTGGTCCCGAGACCTTCAAAACAGCATTTTAAGTTTTCATACGACCTTTTCAAATGTTAAGCTAGATTTTTTGAACTTTTAACTATTTTTCACAATTGGCCAAACTAATCACCTTTCTTTTGCGCTTAAGACAGCTAAAATCGGATGAGATGGCGCGGAGATATGATTTTTTGAAAAAAGTGGTTTTTGCAAAAATCGACGAAAGTTGTCATTTTTCGGACCACCCTAACACGGCGTAGGTCACCCTATTGGCCAAACTAAAAAAAATGGGTCTTATTATTTCGGCCAAGGAACCCCCAGAAAAAAATTGAGCCCGATCGGAGAACTTTTTTTTCGAATCATGCTGTTTTCGTGGGGAATTGCTGAATAAAGATCACTTATCAAGACAAACTATTTTGAAAATAATGTAAATGGGTAATTCTCCACCTCACACAGGTTTTTTCCCGACCACCCTCTCCGATTTGCGTGAAAATTTGTCCGAAAGGGTAATTTGTGTACTTTGAACACTTAAAATAAGCGTGTTTGCTCAATAATTTGCAACCAGAAAATTTATAAATTTGATGTCAAAGGGAAGTTTATATGAAATTAGCCACCCAATTTGATGACTTAATAAAAATTCTGAAGAGGGTGTGAGACATTTCGCCGAATGTCATTTCGGCGACGGTCGCTTCGCAGAAGGTCATTTCACCGAATGTCGTTTCGCTGCATGGGACGTGTCGCCGAATGCGACGTTTCGCTGAATTGACAAAAAATCGTAAAAAAAAACTTTATAAAGAGGACACAAATAATATTGAAAGTATTTTTCAAAAGATATAATGTTTAAACCTTTCAGGGAGTGTTTGAATTCTTTTTAAAAATTTGTAATGTTTTGTTTGCTAGTATGTTATTGTTATAAGTTTTATGTATAAACAATTGTTTAAAAAATAATCGAGTTAAAAACAATTTTGTGAGTTTTTGCATTCTATCAAACATAAGCAGATATTTAATTTCAGCATACAATTTCAAATCATTTCTGCTAGTTATACAGTCGACTTTCTGGCTGTCGATCTTCTCGATATCAATAATTCTCCATCTATCGATGAATACTTCAGTCCCTTCAATATGCATACTTCAATTATCTTCATTCCTCGATATATTCCCTTGCATAAAGGATTTCTTCCTCGACGGTCCCTTGGATTCTGTTTGCTTTAAAAATCTCTTCCGGTTGTTAATAATTTCACTTTCTCATGGCTTGCATAGACATTTTTCTTGGCGAAACGAAGCTTTGAAGGGTGTTTGACATTAGTTTGTTTTTGTTTGATGGACGTTGCCATGATTCTCTCCCATAGCTGGGTATCAAGAAAAAAATATTTTCAATCGAGTCTTCATTTTGCATCGTTCTGTAAACTGATGATTCTCTTCCTCTACGGTCCCTTGGATATTGACAACCAGAGAGTCGACTGTAATTTTGATTTATTAATTTTTGCATTCTTTGTTTTTTCAAGCATATAATTTGCATATTTTTTTGGAATTTTTGCATTCTTTCGTTGCTTAATGAGCATATTTTCAATTATTTCTGTGAGTTTTTGCATTCTTTCATACATGAGCAGTTCTTTAAATTTTCTGCTTATAATTTTGATTATTTCTGTTTGTTTTTGCAAGTAAATAATTTGTTTTCTTTCTGTGAGTTTTAACATACTTCCAAACCTAAGCAGTTCTTTTAATGTTGAACAAACCATTTGGATTAAGTTAGTTTTTGCATTCTTCATTTTTTAAGCAAATTATTAGTATTATTTCTGTGATTTTTTGCATTCTTTCAAACATGAGGTGTTCTTTACCTTTTACATTATTATATATTTATCTTGTTGATTTTTTAGGCAATTTGGCGAAACGTCCATTCAGTGAAATGACTTTCAGCGAAACGTACCATTCGGCGAAATGACATTCGGCGCATTGTACCAGATCCATCCAAGGGCCCCAGGCCCCGGCTCTGTTAGAGCTTTGTACCGCCAGTGGATGCAAATGGATTTGGTCTAAAATTTTGTTTAGATTGTAGATTTTATTACACACAGCAATAAAACTATTTTTGCTTGCGTTAAGCATTCAAGTTGATTGAATTAGTTTTTTATTACTTTCATAAAAATTTAGCGTGTCGATAGGAATTAACTAGATCTCTTATTTTTAGACTTGGCAGAACAGTAGTTCGGTGTCAGGCAGCTTTTTTTAGTTGTAAACTAGCCGACATCATCATAACTAAGACGACACCTTCTAATCCAGTTCTATACCACCCCGATTGCCCCCCCAAAACACCCCGCAAAACGGTTCAAGCTGCACCCCTTTTACTTCATTACGACGAGCAATCTGTTTGATTTATCTGGCGGATTGAAGTACACGTGGAACGTCGTTACATTTGTGTCAAATAAATGTTTATTTTTGCTCCACGAGTTTTGTAGCAACCGCCAGTCTGCGGCAAAATTTACGACGATTGTGGGCCCATAAATGCACATCGAATCGAATTTGTCAGCCCACCGCTCTGGACTGATGGTTGACGGAGCCGAGCTGAGAGCTGGTGCAATGTTTTTATTTTCTTTGCATTTCAAAATACGGCACCCGGCCAAACATGTGCCCGGCTCTTCAGTAAGCCGGGTGTGACCATGCAAAAAAAAAAACAAAAAAGGAATGAACGATCCACCCATGCCATGCTGTTGCGGCTGGAACAAAAAAAACACCGCATTAATGCTGTATCAGTGCAGAAAACGTGCTACTTTGCATACAGATCATATGCCATGAAGCGTCTGTCTGGTGTCCATCAAGAAGCGACTAGACTTATATGCGAATCCCTTGCAAGTGGAATGTTGACGAAATTTGAATTATTGTACCAAACAACGAAATTTCTGCGCAGGCTCAACTCGAAGGGAAGCATGAAGTTTTGTGTCTCCAGAAACACGTGCACCTTGATTTTTTTTTCAAAAATATTTAGACTTGCAAGAATGGTTTTCCTCCAAAGTTTGTATGGGGAATTAGTGCTGTTCGCTTCTCCCACATATTGCATGCAATTTTTCGGTTGTATGCAAGAGCGACGAACCGCCCTAATTCTCCATATAAACATTGGAGAAAAACCATTCAGCCCTGTCTGAATATTTTTGATAAATTCAAAGTGCACGTGTTTCTGGGGACCCCAAACTTCATGCTTCCCCTTGAGTTTAACCTGCGCAGTCATTTTTTTTCTATTTTTGTAGGTGATTGTTATTAAAAAGCAAAACAAAAAAAGGCAAATAAAAACTGAAAAGCAGTCTAACCAATCAAAATTGAACATCAGTTCATAAAATAAAACAACCAAAGAGTGAGAGCTCCGGCTGGTGAAAGATGACGGATAGTAGAATATAAAATCAGTCACCATACGGTGAAACGTGAGTAGGTTCCCATTTTCATATTGAACTGAATCCGAAACTCACGTGTAATGTAGTAGGAGGTCGACAGTTCATCGAAATGCGATGAACTTATATGGCTCGAACAACTCTAAAAAATTTCTTTAATTTACTTTAAACGATCCAAAGTAGTAACAAAGTAGTATTTTTTTTTTTTTAATTTATATTTATTCAAATTTCTTTTCCATGTACATTCATTCAGTTAAAATATTATTGAGTGTCCAATCACAAACGATGACTTTTCACCTCAATTTTAAATACTAGCAACTTTCATTTATTCATGAAATATTGTAGCTTTCGCTATTCAGTGATTTCAAATGTAGGAGGTCCTACATGTACAAAAGGGAAAAGGGATACCTTAAAACTAACTTATAAACTATATAAAGAGCGGATCAATGCAGCTGAAGACTGCAATGATTTTTGTCGAAATGCATCAATTATCTTATTGGACATAACATCCAAAGTGTCAACTTCGGCTAATTGATGAAGTTCACTGGTGCTGAACCAGGGAGGAAGTTTCAGAATCATTTTCAGAATTTTGTTCTGAATCCTCTGAAGTTTTTTCTTCCTGGTTAAGCAACAGCTTGTCCAGATCGGCACGGCATAAAGCATGGCAGGTCTGAAAATTTGTTTATAAATTAACAGTTTATTCTTGAGACAAAGTCTAGAATTCCTGTTTATAAGTGGATACAAACATTTAATATATTTGTTACATTTAACCTGGATACTTTCAATGTGATCCTTGTAAGTAAGGTTTTTGTCAAAACCAAGTCCAAGATATTTCACTTGATCCTCCCACTTTAAATTTACCTCATTCATCTTTATAATGTGATGACTTTTTGGTTTAAGAAAATCAGCCCTTGGTTTGTGAGGGAAAATAATAAGTTGAGTTTTTGCAGCATTTGGAGTAATTTTCCATTCTTTCAAATAAGAATTGAAAATATCCAAGCTTTTTTGTAATCTTCTTGTGATGACACGAAGGCTTCTGCCTTTGGCGGAGATGCTTGTGTCATCAGCAAAAAGTGATTTCTGACATCCTGGGGGCAAATCAGGCAAGTCAGAAGTAAAAATATTGTATAAAATTGGACCCAAAATGCTTCCTTGAGGGACGCCAGCACGTACAGGTAGTTGATCAGATTTGCTATTCTGATAACATACCTGCAGAGTACGATCCGTCAAATAATTTTGAATAATTTTCACGATATAAATCGGAAAATTAAACCTTTTCAATTTCGCAATCAAACCTTTATGCCAAACACTGTCAAATGCTTTTTCTATGTCTAGAAAAGCAGCGCCAGTAGAATAGCCCTCAGATTTGTTGCTTCGAATTAAATTTGAAACTCTCAACAACTGATGAGTAGTTGAATGCCCAAGGCGAAATCCAAACTGCTCATCAGCGAAAATTGAATTTTCATTAATGTGCGTCATCATTCTATTCAGAATTATTCTTTCGAATAATTTACTAATAGATGAAAGCAAACTAATGGGCCGTTAGCTTGAGGCTTCAGCAGGATTTTTATCCGGTTTCAAAATCGGAATTACTTTGGCATTTTTCCAACTACTGGGAAAATATGCCAAATCAAAACATTTGTTGAAAATCTTGACCAAGCAACTTAAAGTTACTTCTGGTAATTTTTTAATTAAAATGTAAAAAATGCCATCCTCACCAGGGGCTTTCATATTTTTAAATTTTTTGATAATAGATTTTATTTCATTCAGATCCGTATTAAAAACTTCATCTGATGAAAATTCTTGTTCAACAATATTCTGAAATTCTATTGAAATTTGATTTTCAATAGGACTCAAAACATTCAAGTTGAAATTATGAGCACTCTCAAACTGCTGAGCAAGTTTTTGAGCTTTTTCCCCATTAGTTAATAGAATATTATCACCATCTTTTAAAGAAGGGATGGGTTTTTGAGGTTTCTTAAGAACCTTTGAAAGTTTCCAAAAAGGTTTGGAATAAGGTTTAATTTGTTCGACATCTCTTGCGAACTTTTCATTTCGCAGGAGAGTGAATCTGTGGTCAATAACCTTTTGCAAATCTTTTTGAATTCGCTTCAGTGCAGGATCACGAGAACGTTGATACTGTCTTCGGCGAACATTTTTCAGACGAATCAGAAGCTGAAGATCGTCATCAATAATGGGAGAATCAAATTTGACTTGGACTTTAGGAATAGCAATATTCCTAGCATCCAAAATTGAATTAGTTAAAGATTCCAAGGCTGAATCAATATCAGCTTTGGTTTCTAAAACAAAATCATGATTTAAATTATTCTCAATATGATGCTGATACCTGTCCCAATTAGCTTTGTGGTAATTAAACACAGAACTATTGGGTCTGGTAACTGCTTCATGAGAAAGTGAAAAAGTTACTGGAAGATGATCAGAATCAAAATCAGCATGAGTCACTAAAGGACCACAATACTGACTTTGATTTGTCAACACCAAATCAATTGTTGATGGATTTCTAACAGAAGAAAAGCAAGTTGGCCCATTCGGGTATAAAACCGAATAAAGACCAGAAGTGCAATCTCTGAACAGAATTTTACCATTGGAATTTACTTTTGAATTATTCCAAGATTGGTGTTTGGCATTAAAATCACCGATGATCAAAAATCGAGATCTATGCCGAGTAAGTTTATTCAAATCCCCTTTGAAATAATTTTTATTTTCCCCAGTGCATTGGAATGGCAAATATGCAGCTGCAATCATAATTTTCCCAAAAGAAGTTTCAAGTTCAATGCCCAAACTTTCAATAACTTTTAACTTAAAGTCACGTAACGTGCTATAAGTCATACTACGGTGGATAACTATTGCAACTCCACCGCCATTTCGATTCATTCGGTTATTAGTTATAACTTTATAATCTGGATCACTTTTCAAATAAGTGCCAGTTTTTAAGAATGTTTCGGTTATAACAGCAACATGCACGTTATGAACTCGTAAAAAGTTGAAAAATTCATTTTCTTTCGCTTTTAAAGAGCGAGCATTAAAATTCATAATATTGATGGAATTACTTAGATCCATGATTAAACTTCAGGGTAAGAACAACATCATTCGCAAATTTTAATCCAATCTGGATAGCTTCCATCATGGATGTAGCATTACTCATTGTTTGAATCAAACCAAACAGTGAGTTTTGCAAAAAAGTCATTTTTTCAAACGTAACATCGCCGAGATCAGAAGATCCCAAAGCGTTGCCAGCAGAAAAATTTTCAAATGAGATTTGAGGTACCTGCCCAATTTCAGAAAGATTGGTAGAGGATTTAAAATTCGTGGATGAACCCGAAACGACGTTAGCATAAGAAATGCCATTGTTGTTACCTAACTTTTCCACGGTAGGGGTATTTCTAGAATTGTTCGAGTGAGACAGCACGAACGTTTGATTTAAAGATGCAGGTACAACCTGACTTTGAGAAAATTTCGGTTTGGATTTCGGCTGATGCTTAGCACGAGAATCCAAAACCTTTTTTCTGATGGGGCAATCCCAGAAATTTGATTTGTGATTTCCACCACAATTTGCACATTTAAATTGGGTGACTTCTTTCACGGGACAATTGTCCTTGTCGTGAGAAGAATCCCCGCAAACCATGCATTTTGGAACCATGGCGCAATGATCAGTACCGTGACCGAATGCCTGGCAACGCCGGCACTGGGTCAGATTCTGGCCATTACCGCCATGTTTCTTAAAATGCTCCCACTTTACCCGTACATGGAACAAAAACTGAACTTTGTCCAAAAGTTTCAAATTGTTGATTTCATTTCTGTTGAAATGAATTAGATAAAATTGTGAAGTCAAACCAAAGCGAGAAATATTCCCGTTTGATTTTTTCTTCATTGTTATTACTTGGGATGGGGCAAAGCCAAGCAACACCTTAAGTTCGTTTTTGATCTCATCCACCGACAAGTCGTTGGAGAGACCTTTCAAGACCGCCTTGAATGGACGAGCATTCTTGGTCTCATACGTGTAGAAATTGTGTTTGTGGTTTTTCAAATAACCAACAAAAGTTTGGTGATCTTGTAAAGATTCCGTCAACAAGCGACATTCTCCTCTTCGACCAAGCTGGAACGAAACCTTCAAATTGCAAGTTTCCTTGCAATTCTTCAGTTGCGTTCGAAAGCTGGCCAAATCGGAGACGGAAGTCACTACAATTGGCGGAGCCTTTACTCGTTTCTCGACGGCAGAAGACTCAGTACGAGGAGAAGGTTCCTTGTCATCAGTTTCGGATAAAACACCGAAACTGTTTGTCAATGGAATTTGAGGATTGACCTCACATTCAGAATCAGAATCAGACCTCAGAAGAGGCTGTTTTCTTTTTCTGTTTCCGTTAGCCGGTTTAGCGTTCAAACGCTTCACCGACGTAACGACCAAATCTTCAGAAGATTTGCGTTTACCTTTGTTTTGACGCATTTTGCAAGCAAAGTTCTCTTAAAAAGATGGCTTCGTTTGTAAAATACAACAAAATTTCAGGCGGGGTTAGTCTTGAAAAGACTGTTTAGAATTTTGGAAAATAACTCAGGTAGTCTTTAAAAAGACTGTGAATTTTGTTTTGAAATAACTCTGAGCTTAGGTAGTAAAAAATACCGCAGCTCTAGTGTCCGTTCACCACGAAGGTTCGCAAGACACTGAACAAAGTAGTAGTAGTAGCACTTGAAATGACTACGAATACAAAGAGACAAGTTGTTCCTTTCAATTCCGCTATATATTTTAATATCTTGACAGATACGTATTTCGTCTAGCACTTGCAGTCTTCATCAGTGCACAGTGGTCCAGATCGCAAAATTAAGTGGAAAACGGATTTTCCGAAAAATTGTGAAGTTTTGGAGCTTTGGTGTCTTCAGAAGAGTTGTTGCAAATGGAAAGGGGCAACTTTTGGTTTTGTTGAAAATTAGGGTGGTTCACTATTAGGGTGATTTTGAAAATCTAACTTTTCAGGAATAATTTTGGGATTATTTTTTGTCTTCTAGAAAGTTGTTGAGCTTGCCAATCCAAGCAATTTTTTCGAAGACACCAAAATTTCATAATCACCTGTACACCAAAATTCAGAATCATAATTTCGTTTGAAGATAAATCTAAAATACTCATCTATTTTGTTTTTGTCCATCCAGGTCATAATGATTTAGAAAAAAAATAACAGATGTATCAAATTTACGCTATTTTTTCGGAAAACAACATTGTAAAACAAATTAATTTCTTTTGTAGATTTTTTAATACAGTAGAAAAAATGCTTTTCAAAGATTGTATTGTAAAATGTTCGTTTCAAAACTCATTAAAAATTTTAAAAAATCATTGTAAAGAACAGAAAAATGCCTAAGCCAAAAATGCTCAATCCCAATTTATTTTTGGAAAATTATTTTTAAAAAATATTATTTTGAAGAAAATTTAAATTTTACGCAGGAAATTTCATATAAGGGATTGATGTGGAAGTATAAGTATTGAACGGAAATTTGAAAATTATATGAAAAAGTCGTACCAAAACAAAATTTTATAAAAAAAATCAACTTCAAACTAATAAAATTTTACAAGTTTCATTAATTTTTATGTGTGTTCCACATGCGGTCCGCGATACTACAGCAATTTTCCAAAATGGCCCGCGAGTTTTAGCCGGCTGAAGTCCACTGAGCAATTCTCTGAGATTTCGGTCATTCGATTTTTTTTGTATTTTTTAATCCGGCTGAAACTTTTTTGGTGCCATCGGTATGCCCAAAGAAGCCATTTTGCATCATTAGTTTGTTCCATATAATTTTCCATTCATTTTTGGTAGTTGTCCATACAAAAATGATATGTGAAAATTCAAATATCTGTATCTTTTGAAGGAATTTTTTGATCGATTTGGTGTCTTCGGCAAAGTTGTATGTATGGATATGGACTACACTGAAAAAAATGGTACACGGTAAAACAAAATTTGGTAATTTTAAATTTAACTTTTTGTCACTAAAACTTGATTTGCAAAAAAACACTATTTTTCATTTTTTTTTTTTCATTTTTTGATATGCTTTAGAGGACATAAAATGCCAACTTTTCAGAAATTTCCAGAATGGGCAAAAAATCTTTGACCGAGTTATGATTTTTTGAATCAATACAGATTTTTTCAAAAAATAGAATATTGGTCACAAAAAATTTTCAACTTAATTTTTCGATGCAAAATCGAATTTGCAATCAAAAAGTACTTTTGTGAATTTTTGATAAAGTGCACCGTTTTCAAGTTATAACCCTTTTTAGGTAACTTTTTTGAAAACAGTCGCAGTTTTTCATTTTTTTTTTCAATTAGTGCCCATATTTGCCCAACCTTGAAAAAAATATTGAAAAGCTGAGAAAATTCTCTATATTTTGCTTTATTGAACTTTGTTGATACGACTCATAGTTGCTGAGATATTGCCATGCAAAGGTTCAAAACAGGAAACTTGATGTTTTCTAAGTCTTACCCAAACAACCCACCATTTTCTAATGTCGATATCTCAGCAACTATAAATCCGATTCACAATGTTTAAACATGAAACATTCGTAAAATTTTCCGATCTTTTCGAATGCAATATTATCAAAAAATTAAATCAAGACCATCATTTAAAATGGGCGTAATATTGAATGTTTGACTTTTTGCCAATTTTGGAAATTTCTGAAAAGTTGGCATTTATGTCTCAAAAAATAACAAAAATTAAAAATAGTGTTTTGCTGCAAATCAAGTTTTGGTGACAAAAAGTTAAATAAAAAATCACCAAATTTTTTTTACCGTGTATCATTTTTTTTCAGTGTAGTCCATATCCATACCTACAACTTTGCCGAAGACACCAATACAATCAAAAAAATCCTTCAAAAGATACAGATTTTTGAATTTTCACATATCATTTTTGTATGGACAGCTGCCAAATTTGTATGGAAAATTATATGGACAAACTAATGATGCAAAATGGCTTCTGTGGGCATACCGAAGGCACCAAAAAAGTTTCAGCCGGATTAAAAAATACAAAAATTAAAATTAAAGAAAAAAGACCGATTCCGTAGAGAACTGCTCCACTGCATTAGAATATAAAGAAAATATTGAGAAATCAGGGATTGATATTTGGAGCACCAAAAATATTTTATCAGTTTTTCAGCTAAACTTACTATACAGTACAGTTTTTTTGTTGAGCTTGGTACAGTTACAAAAAATAAGAAGATTAAAACATAGTTTATTCAAGATAATACATAACACTATTTTTGATCTACGAAATCAGGCCTAAGAATATTCAATATTTTGTCTGAGTCCAGCAAAATTTTCACGAAATGTTATGATTTAATTAAATTGTCTCCGTGATAATTGGAAATTCAAAAGATAATTTAGAAGCAAATCAGAAATAAAAACTATTAGCTATATAAATCAGATATTTAAAAAAAATCAATACAAAATATGATCAAAAATTGAAATAATGTAGAATTGATGTAAAAAGAACTTTCTGTAATATTAACATAAGATTTTCAACAATATTTTAACCATTTTTCACGTTCCGTGAAATTTTTATGAAAGGAGAATGGGCAAATTTGGTCCAAGGATGTACACGAACGGGACCAACTTTTTTCGAAAGATCTCGCCGAGACATGAAAAAAAGGCTTCTGGACCAACTCTCTAAATCCCGGGGTTCAAAAGTTACAAGTTGTTGAAGTTTAAGCATTTTGGGTTAAAATGTAAAAAAAATCGTATTTTTGCTATTTCTAAAATCATTCATAAAATCTCTGTTTCATTATGGATTTAGATTTTCTTGACTTCATTCGACGCGTATCAGCAAAAACTATGAGTTCTGATATGTCTTAGCATGATTGAAACATGTTTTCTCTTGTTTTTATCCGTTTGAACCGTTTGTGCAAGAGGCATCCCATAGAAACAAGTCGAATCTTCAAGGTTTTGAAACCGGATCCAACCCAGACTGCTTCAGTGAGTATGGAAGGCTTCAGTGCAATGTTGTAACAACTTATTGGGATGGTCTGAGTCATCCGAGAACTCCTTGGAGTTAAGACCGGTGAGTCTACCGCCGTAACAAGCAAGATGTCGACCGGTTTTGACAACGGAACATACCCGCATAGCTTCAGTGAGTGTGGTAGACTGCTTGCCTAATGTGTTAGGATGTCCTGGGTCATCCAAGGACTCCCTGGAGTTATGATCTGTAGGTCTACGGCTGTTACAAGGACTCCCTGGAATGGTCCAGAACATCCCAACATAACAGCGATACAGTCTGCCATACTCACTGAATCTTTGCGGTTCTGATGCGCGGTTAAAAATCGACCTTTTTCTTGTTACAGTGACCCACATATCTAAACTCCAGGGAGTCCTAGGATGACCAAAGACATCCGGGGTAAAAAATCGTCGACCTCTTGCTTATTACGGCTGTAGCTCCACAGATCATAACTCCAGGGAGTCCTTGGATGACCCAAGATATCCTAACACATTAGCAAAGCAGTCTACCACACTCACTGAAGCTATGCGGGTATGTTCCGTTGTCAAAACCGGTCGACATTTTGCTTGTTACGGTAGTAGACCCACAGATCTTAACTCCAGGGAGTCCTAGGAGAACCCAGGACACTCCAACTCATCAGCATAGTAGTCTACCATACTCACTGAAGCCATGCGGGTATGATCCGTGGTCAAAAACCCCAGACATCTTGCTTGTTACGGCGGTAGACTCACCGGTCTTAACTCCAAGGAGTTCTCGGATGACTCAGACCATCCCAATAAGTTGTTACAACATTGCACTGAAGCCTTCCATACTCACTGAAGCAGTCTGAGTCGGATCCGGTTTCAAAACCTTGAAGTTTCGACTTGTTTCTATGGGATGCCTCTTGCACAAACGGTTCAAACGGATAAAAACAAGAGAAATCATGTTTCAATCATGCTAAGACATATCAGAACTCATAGTTTTTGCTGATACGCGTCGAATGAAGTCAAGAAAATCTAAATCCATAATGAAACAGAGATTTTATGAATGATTTTAGAAATAGCAAAAATACGATTTTTTTTACATTTTAACCCAAAATGCTTAAACTTCAACAACTTGTAACTTTTGAACCCCGGGATTTAGAGAGTTGGTCCAGAAGCCTTTTTTTCATGTCTCGGCGAGATCTTTCGAAAAAAGTTGGTCCCGTTCGTGTACATCCTTGGACCAGCTCCCATACAAATTTGCCCATTTTCCTTTGGTGTTTTGATATATGGTCTCTGTGAAAATTGCAATTGTTGGGCATGAAAAATCGCTTAGCCTAATTATAGCCTTGTTGAGCAAGGCAATTAGCAAGGTTATTAGCATTCAAAATCGGAAAAAAAATCAATGAAACTTTGTTTAAAACCGCGCCTTAAGTCACGTGTACCAATCGATGCCTCCTTTTGAACCGGTTGAACCTTTACGCTTTACATCTTGTTTGCACGTTCACTTCCAGTTAGTGGGCATTATACGTTCACCCATGTCAGTGACACGCGCTTTCTGGCACGTTGTCAACGGGCTGTAAAACATGCCCCCGGAGCAATTCCGTTGACGTTGAACGATTTTGGGTTCAAATATATCAATCATTATAATACTATTCATGCATTAAACAGGCTTTAAACTCTAAAACTTTTTTAAAAAATAGCGCTTGAATACAATATTATCAAAATGCATAACAGAGTTTTTTTTTCGTGAAATTCTAATTAATTTCGATTCAATCTCAATCTGATCTGATCTGATCAATTCTTCCAATTACACAACTCGAAATTTTTTAAATTCATGTCAGTAAACGCCTCAGTTTCGTCAAATCATGAATGATTTGGGCTCCCTGAAAACGCTCCAATCAACAGGATTGATTTTTTGTAAATTCTCTGCAAATAAATAAAATTGTAAATATGGATATAAAACCAACGGAATTAGGTTAAACAACCATGCGTTCCCTCATATAAGCAACCATGCGCATCCCCTTATTTTTGCCACCCCCATAGATAAACGTGGGTGCGCATGGTTGCTTAAAATAATTCCATATAATTTGCTCTCAAATTTATAATATTATTTATTGGCAGGGAATCCACTAAAATTTCATTCTGTCAATTGGAGCGTGTTAAGGGAGGCTAAATCGATCATACCTTGATGAAACTGAGGCGTTAACTGACATCAACTTAAAAAAAGTCGAGTTGTGTTATTGAAGTAATTTCAACTAACAGATCGAGCTAAATTGCGCTAGAGTAAAAATATCTGGCGAACGTAAGGTAGATATATGATATTATTGTTAATGTATTATGGTCTTCTCGAGAAATGCAAAAGTCATCCAACTTGTTTGAAAATGATTTAGCAAACATGTTTCAACGGCAAAGTCAAAGTTAATCCAATTCTAGGTGAACAGGTTTCCGCAAATCTTTTATTGTCACCAAGCGTAAATTCCAGCGCCTTATATATGCCAATTATCTCGTCACAGTGGAATTCCAAACGATACTGAAACCCAGCGTGTGTGTGAATTGCTCACACGGGTATCTCGAGTCTTCGAGACGTGTCAATCGATGTCTATGTTCTCCACGAGCGCAACAATGTTCATCACACCCTTAGCGTAATTGTTTACCTTTGAAGCAACTACACACCATAATAAATATGGATTACATTTAGTTTTTGTAAGTGAAAATGTTTCATAATTTACGATATAATTTTGTTGTGCTTTGTAATATAAAAAAAACATTATCAAGCATCTAGATAAGATTTGATAAAATGTTTAAATTAAAGCTATAAAAACACAAAAGCTGTTCTACACTAAATTCCAATCTAATTTTATTGTGCCTTAATGACTTCTATTGCGCCGCCTAATGGTGTTAATTGGATCGAAATCTAACCGCCATGATAGTGTTGCTAAAACACACAATATCCAGCCGGTGACACTAAATCCCCTCCCCCTTCTGTGTCATAAAACTTAATGCTAGAGGCATTAGTGCAACATCCACCTCGTAAGCTCACGTTACAATTCCGTAAAGTAACGGATGTACAACGAACAGATGTCGGACATGCAATCAATTACAATGAGCCCCAACCCAGAACGAAAGCTGAGACAAAACTGTCATCAATTACGGGCCTGGCTCGCCATGAGGTACGACATGCTTGTTCTATTATATACAAGCGGCGACCACAAATGACGTAGCAATTAGACTCTTCTTGTCACTTTTTGAACACATATCCTTCCTGAAGCGACGCGTCATTTGCGGAAGGCACCGCAACTAGGACTTTGCCGAAGAGCAGGGATGCCAGATACACAGATTTGTCTGTGTTTCACAGACTTTTGAGCTTGTGTCAGACATATTTTGAGGTGCACAGACTTTTAAAAAACTTCATTAAATTGATATTTTGTAATCTTTTATGTTGAAACTTATTTCGTTAGACTTCAAATGCTTAAAAACGCAATTTTTGATGGATTTCACTGACCGTGAATTGATATATTTGAATTTTAGACAAATGCACAGACATACACAGACTTTTTTACAGACATTTTGAAAAACCAAGTGGCATCCCTGCCGAAGAGCCGAACTGTCCCGTATCATATAGTGCCGACGACCGACACTGATGCCGGCACATGTCCAAGAACGGGGTTGGTGTCGATTTTCACGGTGGCAAAACACGTGGTTTTGACGGTAGGGCCAGGGAAAAGGGCCGGTAATGTACATTTCTGGAGTTGTCAAAAACACCCAAAAGGCAATTGGAAATTTGGTTTGGTCCATATCGATGTACTCTTTTTGATTGATTCCTCAAGAGAATTACTTTTTCAATTAAAAATGTTTATGTTTTTTTTAGAAAAGCATGTATGTATGTCCAACCGTCATCTGGAGTGAATCGGTGCACATGAGGCAATTTTTGAACAGCTGTTTAAGCCATGTTCGGCCCTGGGTGATGAATAGAGAGAATGCGTAACGTGATTTTCGAATGATCCCACTTTGTTTACATCTACAAAGTAGGAGGCTGTTCAAGCATGACTTTTTTCTTACTTATAAATAAATGTTTTTTTTTTTTATTATCAGTGGTATGTGTAATATTTTGTCTAGTTTTCGATTTTTTCGCTGTTAATTGTGTGTGATTTCAAGTTATGATCGGTGTTTTTCTTTTTTGCGAGCGACGACGAACTTCATAATATATATAAAAAAACGATCTCGCCTTAAACTTTTTAAAGATTTCTTGACTTCAACTCCAGGTCCTCAAAACCGCAAATTTTTCATTGCTGCAAAAACAAACAAAAAAAAAATAATGTTCGATAAAAATACTCTCTACTTTTGGCGAACTGTAAATTGATTCCACTTTGACAGTTTACAATTGAGGCCGTTTTGCGAACCACTATTCAGCACCCAGGTTCAGCCCAACTTTATATATGAGCAATTCTCTTCCAAAACCGGAAATTGATTTTATTTGTATTTTTTTTATTTGGCGCAAACTTTGTGGCCTTCCCTATGACTAAAGAAGCTATTTTGTGTCATCAAATATTCAAACAGCTGTAACTTTTGAGTGAATTATGATCAATTTGGTGTCTTCGGCAATGTTGTAGGTATTGATGAGGACTATTGAAAAAAAATAGGTACACGGATTTTTTTTTCAACTTTGCTTCACAAAAACTCATTTTCCCAAAATACGTATTTTTTGATTTTTGAGATTTTTTATATGTTTTAGGGGAGAAAATCCCGCACAATTTTTAAGCCATAGAGAAAAATGGTCAGAGTTATAAATTTTTGAAAAAATAGTGAATTTTGGAAAAAATCGAAATTTTATACAAAAACAAATTTGACTTTATTTTATATGTAAAATTAAATTGGCAAACGAAAAGTACTTTACAGATTTTTTTTTGATAAAGGGCTCCGTTTTTATGAGAAAGCCTCGGAAAGCTTGATTTTAGCGAAATATTTGCAGTTTTTCGATTTTTAAAAAAAGTGGTCATGAGTGACCATACCCAATAATATTTTTTTAAAGTTCAGAAAATTGGCTATAAAATTGTCTAAGAGACTTTGAAGACGGGTCGATATCTCAGCAACTAATGGTCCGATTTTAAATGTTAAAACATGAAACACTCGTGAAATTTTCGATTTTTTCAAAAACAATACTTTAAAAAAAAATGAATCAAGACAAACTTTTCAAAAAAAACCAAACATTCAATATTACACCCTTTTGAAATGTTAGTCTTGATTTAAAAAAATGAAAATATTCTGATTTGAATCAGATCGGAAAATTTCACAAATGTTTCATGTTTTAACATTGGAAATCGGACCATAGAAAATGGTGGGTTTATGTGAAATTGGACGCCCAATTTGCTGGCGTACTCAAAATTTCGAAAAAACGTATTTTTCATCGAAAAAAACACTAAAAAAGTTTTAAAACTCTGCCATTTTCCATTACTTAACTTTTTTTTGAATCATGTCATTTTAAGGGAAATTTAATGTAATTTTCGAATCTGCATTAACACAGAAAGGTCATTTTTCATATAGAACAAAATTCAACATTTTTAGATTTCGATGAAATGATATGTGAACATAAGGGGTTTGCTTGTAACTATTGCGTGATATCGCGATTTTTTATTCAATATTTTTGAAAGTAGAGTTCTCGATTGCAAGTCAAACATTTTGTGCAACAATATATTGAAAATTGAAGTAAAATAAGAGTTCGCTACTTTCAGATTTGGTTTTGACAAACCATTTGCGTTTATGTCATATAAAAAGGAATGAAAGTATTTGGTTTTGTGGACAATATTGTATCCAATAAATCATTACGCCGACTCTCTGGTTGTCAATATCCAAGGGACCGTCGAGGAAGAGAATCATCAGTTTACAGAACGATGCAAAATGAAGACTCGATTGAAAATATTTTTTCTTGATACCCAGCTATGGGAGAGAATCATGGCAACGTCCATCAAACAAAAACAAACTAATGTCAAACACCCTTCAAAGCTTCGTTTCGCCAAGAAAAATGTCTATGCAAGCCATGAGAAAGTGAAATTATTGACAACCGGAAGAGATTTTTAAAGCAAACAGAATCCAAGGGACCTTCAAGCAAGAGAAAATATCGAGGAATAAAGCCAATCGAAGTATGCAGTTTGAAGGGACTGAAGAATTCATCGATAGATGGAGCAATATTGATATCGAGAAGATCGACAGCCAGAGAGTCGACTGTATTTGGTTTTGTGGACAATATTGCATCATTACGTCTAAGAGTAAAAATACTTCCAAACTGTGAATTTGAAAAAAAATAGAAAAAACTATTCACCGTTTCTGATCGCTTCTAAAATTAATCCCCTGATTTTCACGTTTAAACAGTCATACAACCGCCACGGAACCGCATAAAACTAGCGAATGCGCTGACAGGTGATTGAAAAGCTCGCGGGTTTGGCCATGTGCCACCGTCGTTGATTGGACTTCGACCGCGTTACAGGGCACGCTCTGTATCGCGAAAGAGCGGGACTCGTTTACGGCAATGTGCTCCCGGGTAAATCCATCCGACACGGCATGTTCAATCGAAAGGTGAACACGTGATCAGTTAAAAATGTACTACTTCCGACGGTGCCACATTTATGTAGCAATAGGTTCAAGTCATTATTGATGTTTAATGTGCATAAAAGTTCAATAAAAAAAATCAAAGAAATTTCAAAAAAAAATATCATGACGCATTTGTTTAAACATTATAACAGTGTTGGACCACCCTAATGTACTCAGCGCAGACTGACGCTGACTTGGTTCCGCGCGTGTGACAGTCAAAACGACACTTCCAGCCTACTGAGTAAAAAAAATATAATGTTTCCATCCTCTCACCGCCTCGAACCACCCACTAGCGACCTTTTTCCGGCGAATATCCACGATTGTTGACCCAGTTCCGGGAAATGATGTGCTCCGGAGAGAGGACCTAACCTGGGGGGGAAGGCGCGCGTCATGCATCATTGAAGCACGTGTCCGCGCGCAAGCATGTTCACGGGTGACACGCGCCCATAAATGTGGGTGGTTGGATCCGCTTCCAGCCCCTAGGGGAGAGATTCGCGCTCGCTAATGTTGGATGAACAAAAAATAAACCGAGAAATTGCAGGATCACAGCGTAAATGTAAACACGTGAGCAATTTTAAGCAGAATTTGTAACTTTTTTTCACTAGTGGGTTAGTTCAACTAACAGCATTTTGAAATCATGCCTATGTAAAATCATTCTTTGTTATCGTTATCTTCAGGTTTATCAATAGTATTTATTAAATACTTACAATTAAAAACAAAAAAAAAACATTATTTAGCTTTTTTCTTAAAATAGTTTTTGGAAGGTTTTTACTAACTATTTGGCACATTTTGCTTTACCAATTCGTCGTTGTCATGCTATCTTGTCGCACGTGCATTTTGAGCCAAATTGTATCACCTTTTGATCATCACGATATTCAATAAAAACGGAAAAAAACTCCCTGCATTGTCTTCATATGAAAGGAGGTTCAATCTTGTCGTGCAATCTTGACTCACAACGAAAGTGTGACAACTGGCCAAAGGGATTTTCAGGTCATAACGCGTTTGACACACATACTTTCTACATCATACCCGACTATCGTATATATTTGTAATTACAACTCGGGACTCCGGCAACCAAATTCAACCCAAATTTGGGACAATGCTGACCTGCTGTGTCAAACAAAACGTGTTTGTTATTGTTTACATTGCGTGCTCTATTTTTTTATGCAAGGTAAAACTTTAAAAAAGTGAACGTACATAATCATTATTACAACTTTTTCCGTGAAATTTGACCAATCCCAATTGACCAAATTTGGAGAATGTAATTATCTGTTCTGCAAATTGAAGTTTGTTGAAAAATTCAGTAAGACAGGTACAAATGAGCAGTTTTTGGTCTTTTTTCTTTAATCTTAATTTTTGTATTTTTTTAATCCGGCTGTAACTTTTTTGGTGCCTTCGGTATGCCCAAAGTAGCCATTTTGCATCATTAGTTTGTCCATATAATTTTCCATACAAATTTGGCAGCTGTCCATACAAAAAAGATGTATGAAAATTCAAAAATCTGTATATTTTGAAGAAATATTTTGATCGATTTAGTGTCTTGGGCAAAGTTGTAGGTATGGATATGGGCCACACTGAAAAAAAAATGATACACGGTAAAAAAAAATAGTTGATTTTTAATTTCACTTTTTGTCACTAAAACTTGATTTACTTGAAATGTTTTATGTTTTAGAGGACATCAAAAGCCAATTTTTCAGAAATTTCCAGAATGGGCAAAAAATCTTTGCCCGAGTTATGATGTTTTGAAGCAATACAATTTTTTTTCAAAAAATCGAAATATTGGTCGTAAAAATTTTTCAACTTCATTTATCGATGTAAAATTGAATTTGCAATCAAAAAGTACTTTTGTGAAATTTTGATAAAGTTCATCGTTTTCAAGTTATAGCCATTTTTATGTAACTTTTTTCAAAATAGTCGCAGTTGTTGATTTTTTAAATGTAGAGCCCATGTTTGCTCACTTTTGAAAAAAATATTTTTGAAAAGCTGAGAAAATTTTCTATATTTTGCTTATTCGGACTTTGTTGATACGACCCTTAGTTGTTGAGATATTGCCATGCAAAGGGTTAAAAACAAGAAAATTTATGTTTTCTTAGTCTCACCAAAACAACCCGCCATTTTCTAATGTCGATATCTCAGCAACTAATGGTCTGGCGTAATATTGAATGTTTGGTCTTTTTAAAATGCTAGTCTTGATTTAAAATTTATGAAAATATTTTTTTCGAAGAGATCGGAAAATTTCACTAATGTTTCATGTTTTGACACTGTAAATTGGACCATTAGTTGCTGAGATATCGACATTAGAAAATGGCGGGTTGTTTGGGTGAGACTTAGAAAACATCAATTTTCTCGTTTTAATCCTTTGCATGGCAATATCTCAGCAACTAAGGCCGTTGCTAATATTTTTTGAAATTTATATCCCTCGACTCTGACCAAAGTCGAGGAAGGGGGGCAAAAAATGAAAAAGTTTAAACATTGAATTTATGAGCCATGGTTTCAACATTTGAATGAACAAAGCGTTTAAAAATGCATTTTATACCGGCCCAGTTGTTTCCCGAACAGACGGTGATAACTGAATTCATGCATTTCAATATCAAATACTGTTAAAATAACAGAAAGTGTTATGGATTCTTCTTGAAAAATCAATGTTTGCATAAGAGTTGAATAACAGTTAATGTTATCATAACAAAATTTGTCATTGGTCTGATATTGATTGAAAGCCAAAACAACTTAAGAATAACATTTTTTATTATGGAAGGATTCGACTGTTATTAGGATGATCGAATTAGTTGTTAAAAAAAAACAAAAAAATAATAACAAAGATTTGTTCGAAGAATAACCAAAAATGTTATTAGTCTGTTATTACAATAACAATCCAATAACAAAATAAAATCATAACGACGTATAACAAATCTTGTTATAGATAACACAAAATGTTATTGGCCTGGTATTTTCAAATATCAAAAAATGTTCTTCCCATGTTATTTCCGTCTGCTCGGGTTTGCAATCATTAGTTTCCAAAATACCTAAGTATTGACGGTTTTTGCGGTGCCGTACATTGGAATTTCATAAAAATTCAAAGTACTTTTAATCCAACCCAAACATGCTAAATATGATTATAAGTGCAGAAAAATACGTTTTAGATTGTTTTAAGTTGGTTTGACTTCTATTTTTATTAAAATTTTGAAGATTTTTGAATTATTTTTTTTTTGCCCCCTGATTTTTCGGAGCGATTTTGAGGGGGGGGGGCGACATAAACTTTAAAAAAAAAATGCAACGGCCTAAGGGTCGTATCAACAAAGTCCGAACAAGCAAAATATAGAGAATTTTCTCAGCTCTTCAAACATTTTTTTACAAAAGTGGGGAAAACATGGGAACTATTCTAAAAAAAACCATAACTGCGACTATTTTGAAAATAGTTACATAAAAATGGCTATAACTTGAAAATGGTGCACTTTATCAAAATTTCACAAAAGTACTTTTTGATTGCAAATTCAATTTTACATCGAAAAATGAAATTGAAAAAAAATTGCGACCATTATTTCGATTTTTTGAAAAAAATTGTTTTGATTAAAAAAATTATAACTCGGTCAAAGATTTTTTGCCCATTCTGGAAATTTCTGAAAATTTGGCATTTTATGTCCTCTAAAACATATCAAAAAATAACAAAATGTTTTTTTGCAAATCAAGTTTATGTGACAAAAAGTGAAATTAAAAATCACAAAAAAATTTACCGTGTAACATTTTTTTTTCAACATTGCCGAAGACACCAAATCGATCAAAAAAATCCTTCAAAAGATACAGAATTTTGAATTTTCACATATCATTTTTTATGGACAGCCGTAAAATTTTTATGGAAAATTATATAGACAAACTAATGATGCAAAATGGATTTTTTGGGCATACCAAAGGCACCAAAAAAGGTTCAGTCGGATTAAAAAATACAGAAAAAATCGAATGACCAAAATTTCAGAGAATTTCTCCCATAAAAATTTCAAATTTTAGGCAAAATTTCCATGTTGTTCCATGTTGAAAAAAAAAAGATTCACAATATGCTTTATACATTATAAAAGATATATTGCTGTAAAAAATTTATGAATTAAAATTAATTCAGGTAATTTTTTTTATTTTCAATCTATGGTCTTAAAGATCAAAATATCCAAAAGGCCTTAACTGGTCAATTTAATTCAAAATGCAAAAATAAAAATTAAATAACATATCATCCCACCTCCACACCCCTCAACAAACACGGACGCCCAAGCCCAAAGCATATTGTGAATCTACTTATTTCAACATTTTAGCAATTTTGCTTAAAATTTGAAATTTGTATGGAGGACACATTATTAGAACAGTTTGTACTTGCCTTACTGATTTTTTCAATAAACTTTAATTTGCAGAACTGATAACTAAATTTCTTATTCTTATTCGAGTTTCAACTTTTTTTCAACACTTTGTGTCCAACATAATCTGTACACATTCACCGAAAAAAATGTAAATTATTGAGTGTATTACCTCAATAAAGACTGAAAAAGTTAAAAAAAGTGTACTGGAATATTGATAAATTTGCACATTTGTATCTGCCTTGAAAAATCACGAGTTCCTTATAAGAAAACATATGTTTTTAACACAAAAGTAATTTCCACGTGGTTTATGGATGGTCCGCGGCAAACCCGCCTCGAAACGACGCGCCGCACTTTCGGCAAATGCGTGTGTGTGTGTGTGTGTGGTCCAATCCAATAACCGCTGGCCGGCAGCGAAATTATGGGAAAGTATAATTTGTATCAGTCTTGGGTTATGCTGATACATGTTATCTCAGTCCCGGGTATTAGGTGGTGACAGCCCTCGCGCTGCTTCCAATGACCCGTTTCAGAATGACAGAGCTCCTTGCGGTCCAATTCCGAGGTCATTGGGCATTGTCTGGCCCCGCCCAAACATAGACCAAGAACCAGAAGAGTCCTCGACCTATCTTTAGACTTCCAATCCCATAAGGCAAAAATGAGATCAGCGCGTATTTATTGGTTGTTGATAAGCAGGTAGAATTTTACAGTTTCAGTTTGGATAGATCTCACCAAGTTTCTGGAATCCCGGTAGCCTTCTTTATCGGCTGCTTCTAAACATCCGGACGTTGCCAGCTACTTTTAGTCGTACGGATCCGGACGGCCAGCTGCGTGTCGCAAATCACGGACAGCTTGTTCTTCCTCTTGCCGATCCGACACATATCCTGGCGAGTGTATTCTGGAAAGTTTGCCTTGGCAGCTGCGGACACGATCTTGCGGTGTGTCATCTTCAACAACCAAATTTCAGTAATATAAAAATCACTACGATTATTAACAAAAACAAAGCTGTGCAGTGAGTGGAGCATGTCGCACACTCTATATAAAAAGTTTTCTTCATGTAACTTTTACACAACACAATTTTTCTAACTTTTCCTCGAATTCGAGTTGAGTTTCGCCATAATTTCACTATTTTGAACTAAAATGGCTTAGCACAACTTTCTTTTCATTGAGGTACAAAAACTCAAAATAAAAAATGCACACAACAGCCAAGCTACAAAAACAGCAGCCATTTTTTAGATTTTGCTGTTTGCCTTCAACATTTTTTTAAACCGATCAAAACAAATAAAACAAAATTTTCTTCCTCACTTCAGTCATCTTCGCATCAAAGCAAACGCTAAAACTGCTTTCTCTTTCTTGCAAACACACCGATGCTCAACAGACTGATCAGACTGGACAAATATCTCGCTCTAGCTCTAGCTTTCGGGTCTCTACAGTGCTCTCTTCCGCACCCATTTTTTTATGCTGCCAGGCTGTTCTCATCACAGCAACCCATAAACATAGCGTCACCGGCAAGCTTGCAACACACACCAAAAGAGAACAGCATAAATTTTCTCTCGAATTCCCCTCCCTCTCCCACAACCAAGCGGTCACACTAATACTATCGTGTGCTTCCCAGCACGATGAACCATCACCAATACTGGCACACGTCTTCTGTTTCTGCTGCCACTTCAAAATCAAGCTTTCATCTTGGAGACGCTTGGAAAACAAATTTATTTCACGAATTTCTCCCAGTATTCTTGGGAAATCCACTAAACTCCAACTTTTTCACAAGGAAAATGAACACACGCGACGATTTAAACACTTTTTGCCATATTAACAATTACATTTCACAATAAAAAACGCATTTTGAATTCGCGAACCGTTTAGGCCAACCTACCACGCCAACAGTAGAGCGAGTGAGTCCCGCACTTTCGGCAAATGCGTGCTGTCAAATCCCAAACTGCGCGTTTTGTTTTTGCTGCTCTTCGAATCACCTGGCATTAGGGAGCGTTCTTTTATTACGTAACGCAGTAGGGGGGGAGGGGGGGTCGAAGGCCGTGTTACGCTCCATACAATTTTTTTAAAATTTGTATGGAAATTTTGTTACGAGGGGGGGGGGAGGGGGTCTAAAAATCCATTTTTTTGCGTTACGTAATAAAAGAACGCTCCCTTATAGAGTTATCTAAGCACGAGCTCACGCACACTAGCACCCCATTTGTTTTGCTGGCGGGTACAAAATTTAACCTCAATCTTTTTCGTGTACATACACGCAATACATGCGCACGTAGATAACTCTATTGCCAGGTATGTTTTATATTGCACCAAAAGGGCAGAAAATCGCTGGCAACAATGTCTATGGCATATTCTGAAATGCTGCGCGGCGTGTACATTTGAAAGAAACGGACAATAACAATGATGGATGTCGCTACCTTTACAATTAATTTTCTGAAAAATAGAAAAAAAATGACATAAAAAGTACCAATATTCTATGAAAAGGCCAAGTTTATTAAGGCTTTAGAATTGTTACTTTAGCAAACGCAACAAAAGTGTTATCAGCTAAAACAATGTTTCCCAATGCCTCCCAAAACACACTCAAACATCAAAAACAAAGAGAGCCGAAAGTGACAGCAAAGGTAAATCACCCCAAATTGGTTCTCACGTTTCTCCCAGCCCAGCCCTCCAAAATGATGCGACACGTGCGATCTAGTGGCATTGCTGGCGCGCAAAATGAGGCCACGTCGCGACGACGACGACGAAAATGGGCATGGATAGGGAGGGGAGGGACTGAAAGACCTACTTAGATATTACAGTCGATTCTCTGGCTGTCGATCTTCTCGATATCAATAATTCTCCATCTATCGATGAATTCTTCAGTCCCTTCAATCTGCATACTTCAATTATCTTCATTCCTCGATATTTTCCCTTGCTTGAAGGATCTCTTCCTCGACGGTCCCTTGGATTCTGTTTGCTTTAAAAATCTCTTCCGGTTGTCAATAATTTCACTTTCTCATGGCTTGCATAGACATTTTTCTTGGCGAAACGAAGCTTTGAAGGGTGTTTGACATTAGTTTGTTTTTGTTTGATGGACGTTGCCATGTCTCTCTCCCATAGCTGGGTATCAAGAAACAAATATTTTCAATCGAGTCTTCATTTTGCATCGTTCTGTAAAATGATGATTCTCTTCCTCGACGGTCCCTTGGATATTGACAACCAGAGAGTCGACTGTATTACGAAACATGTCCGCCATCTCTCTCTCTCTCTCTCTCGCGGCGTACACGTGCCGCAGAGTCAGTGTCTCGTGTGGAATGGGACCGCGCCCACCTACCCCCAGGTGCATTTGGAGTGTTTTGAGGTGGAATGAAATTCAAACAATTTGGGATTTTAGCAAAATTACTTTTGCGGATCAAGTATTTTTAATTAACTTAAATTATTTAACAATCATCAAAACGTTGATAAATTTTTAAATATAAAAAAAAAACAACATTTAGCCAGGTTAGTTAAGTAATTATTTTACAATGAAGATATGGTGTTTTGATCAATTTTTTCTTTGAAATCAATTGTTTGTCGTGTCTAATTTATTTTACTACCAATAAAAAGATGAACCTTTATAATATTATATTTATAATATTATAATATATATTTTTTAAAAGCATTTTGTGCGACACAAAATGGATCATTTAGTCATCATCCATCTCGCACATCAAGGCAATCGAAAAGCAAACTTTCCATAATTGATAGCACCACTGCGCTCTAGTGATCACTGTTACCAACTCCTACCAGACACCATCCATCAACATTAAATATTCGACTAGTCCAAAACGAACAACACGTGCCACCAAGCGATTGTTGTTATTCTTGTTGAGTTTATTTTTGATATACACGGAAAGAAAAAAATAAACAAAGAGAAAAAAAACTTTTTGCTAAATATTTAAGTTTTCTAGTTAAACTGATTCCATTCCAAATTGATTGAATCCTAAATCCAAATTTCAAAAAGTGTTTGAAATCCGAAACTAATAAAAACAATTCCGGAATGTTTCCAACGTAATTGAAAAAAAAATATTAAAGGAGCAGTTTTAATTCTTAAATTATGCCAAACACTTCCCGTCGTGTCGCTTTTGTTCCAAGAAGAAGAGAGTCTGGCGCGAAAAAGTATCCTCGTTCTATAAATTAAACGATGGACGGCCCGAAAAAGTGATTGCTTCACGAGCGCACGAGGCACAATAAATAACAAATAAATACTCGAAAAGGAGAGTATGGTAAGAACTCGTATTTTTGGAATAATTCATTTAAATTCTTGTAACTTTATTTTGCAGTTCTTTTTCAAGTTATCACTACAAAAGAAAGATGTGGGAAATACCAAAAATAGATACATTTTTACCAGCAAGCAAAGCGCGCGTGTGAGCAACCCTTCAGGAAGCTTTACGATGGCTAAAAAATCTAAATACACTATGACACATTTAGTGCTGTGAATTGTCAAATTGTTACAAAAAAACAAATCCAAAATCAAATTAATCGCTCTACAGCATTGACTTGGCGTTCTCGATTGCGAGATTCCTACTCGAAACTAGGTGTCCGAAGGCTTGATTGTTGAGGCCTTTTTACACTTAAGCTTCCATCCATCCCGGGATTCAAACTGACAACCTTTGGATTGTTAGTCCAACTGCCTACCAGCGACACCACCGAGGCAGACAAAACATCCTTTAAAAATAGAAAAATCTGTTTTTAGTCGTGAGCTTTTTTTCAGTAATTAGATTGATGTCCCTGTTTTCAGTGTAGAACCAAAATTGGACCCCATTATATCTAATTTACGGAGTTTTGCACATTACGAAAATTTAAAGAAAAATTTTGGTCAGTTTAAAAACAAAGTGTCGGGTTAATGGATGGCGCCCGTAAATGGACAATTTAAATTATGTTCGTAAAAATTATTTATTTAATTTTACTAAAAGTGGATAAATCAATGATTGTATTGTTGGTTTGTGTCTTAAAACATCACAATGATTTAAGCTTTTAAATAATTGTCAATGAACGATTATTAAAATTTCTGAAAAGTTGGCATTTGATGTCCTCTAAAACATATCAGAAAAAAATAAAAATAGTTTTTTTTTGCAAATCAAGTTTTAGTGACAAAACGTGAAATTAAAAATCACCAAACAAAATTTACCGTGTATCATTTTTTTCAATGTAGTCCTTATCCATACCTACAACTTTTCCGAAAACACGAAATCGATCAAAAAATTCTTTCAAAGATACCGATTTTCAAATTTTCATATATCATGTCCATACAAACAGCTAACAAATTTGTATGGAAAAGTATATGGACAAACTAATGATAAAAAATGACTTCTTTGGGCATACCAAAGGCACCGAAAAAATTTCAGCCGGATAAAAAAATACAAAACATATTTTATTTTTTTATTTTTTTTGAAAAGACCGATTTCATAAAGAATTGCACTTAGAAGTGCCTTTCTTGTAAAAAATATGGATTCATTTCCCAGATGATTATGATTATTCTCCGCCTAGAGAGATGATTGTAGTGATTCTGATAAAAAAAATTTCCATGAATTTCATTTTTTTAAATCCTGTTTCAACAATAATTTTGATACTTTTTTAAAAAAGCTAAATTAAAAAATCGGACAAAAATTAAAAAAAAAAAACACTCAGGAACCCTAGATGAAATGTTTCAATTCTAGATTTATTTTTCAAAACAACTAATGAGCCATGGGTTTCGTATGCTGATAGGACGAGCGAAAATTCACTCTGCAAAATTTTGGAAAGAGTCCTTTTTCATGGTGCCAAATATCAGAAATGCCGGATTTTTTATGTTAAGTTTTTTTCCACGAAACACACCGTGAGGCTTACATTTCCTGAATATTTTTGCAGCGGATTTTTTTTCATGGCGCAATTCTCTGAGATTTCGGTCATTCGATTTTTTTTTTTGTATTTTTTATTCCGGCTGAAACTTTTTCGGTGCCTTCGGTATGCCCAAAGAAGCCATTTTGCATCATTATTTTGTCCATATAATCTTCCATACAAATTTGGCAGCTGTCCATACAAAAATGATGTATGAAAATTAAATATCTGTATCTTTTGAAGGAATTTTTCGATCGACACCAAGTCTTTGGCAAAGTTGTAGGTATGGATAAGTACTGCACTGAAAAAAATGATACACGGTAAAAAATTATGATAATTTTTAATTTAACTTTTGTCACTAAAACTTGAGTTGCAAAAAACACTTTTTATTATTTTTTTTCATTTTCTGATATGTTTTAGGGGACATAAAATGCCTACTTTTCAGAAATTCCAAGAATGGGCATGGTCCGATTTTCAGTGATAAAATATGAAACATTCGTGAAATTTTCCGATCTTATTGAATGTTTGACCCTTTTGAAATGCGACCAGTATTTCGATTTTTTGAAAAAATCTGTATTGATTCAAAAATTCATAACTCGTTCGAAGATTTGTTGTCCATTCTGAAAATTTCTGAAAAGTTGGCATTTTATCCCTAGTAACATTTTAGGTTTTAAGTAGGCCATAAAAGCCTATTTAGGCCGTATGAGGGTTTTCAGAACCATGATAAAACCTGTAAGTTTAAAAATGTTACTGGGGCCCTAGTAACATTTTTAAACTTACAGGTTTTATTATGGTTCTGAAAACCCTCATATGCTCATGCTCAGGTTTTGGACTCAATGTTAGTAAATTGAATGTTCTTATTATTTAACACCATCACCACCACCACCAATAACAATTCCATCACCACAAAGAACCAAGCTAGATTTTAACACAAATACATTACAAAACGAACACGACAATAAAACCATCATCCTGGTACTGCTGCTCACACGATACTCAACTACACTGAAAAAAATATGCACGATACATTTTTTTATCATTTTTAATTTAATTTTTTGATTTGCAAAAAACACTATTTTTTTATTTTATCATTAAATCAAATGCAAATCAAAAAATGAAATTAAAAATGATAAAAAAATTTATCGTGCATCTTTATTTTTATCGTGTGAGCAGCAGTACCAGGTTGATGGTTTTATTGTCGTGTTCGTTTTGTAATGTATTTGTGTTAAAATCTAGCTTGGTTCTTTGTGGTGATGGAATTGTTTTTGGTGGTGGTGGTGATGGTGTTAAATAATAAGAACACTCAATTTACTAACATTGAGTCCAAAACCTCCCTACAAACATCTATACCACTAGGTGAAGTAGAGATCTCTGCGCATTCTAGATAGATGTTTACTAACATGCCTTCCAATCCCCGAGGTTAGCAAGGTACCGGCCAGGAGCCCCTTATCTTACTGGATATTGGACTGGATACCGTGTTGGAATATTGTAACCGGATGAGAGTCTAGTGCTATTATACGTTTAATTACAGTTAAACAGCAAGATAAGCGTTGTGCAGCCATCCGGAATTGTGCGACCTTTATTGCTAATGCTAATGCTAATCATTTTTTTTTCAGTGTAGTCCTTATCCATACCTACAACTTTGCCGAAGACATTGAATCGATCGAAAAATTCCTTCAAAAGATACAGATTCATGAATTTTCATATATCATTTTTGTATGGACAGCTGCCAAATTTGTATGGAAAATTATATGGACAAACTAATGATGCAAAATGACTTCTTTGGGCATACCAAAGACACCAAAAAAGTTTGAGCCCGATTAAAAAAAAAAAAACAAAAATTAAAATTAATAAAAAAAGACCGATTTCGTAAAGAATTGCTCCATGGATAAAATTTTGGTTCGAGGTGGATATCGTGTGATTTCAGTTTTATGCTCTAAAATAGACTGGCGACATTCAATATGCAAAGTCATTGTTTGTAAAGCGCTCAGAGACTACCAAATGGCGTTTTAAGTATCCGAACTCGTTTAATTGCACACTTCAAAAAACGTCTCTCCCGATTTGAAAAAAAAACTTGCCAAGTCATCGCCATGGGTCAGTAATCATCGCCGATACCCAAAGCCACTTTAAACTGATTGTGGACCACACGCGCATGTAGAATAGACTATTTTTGTCTTGTTTTTGAAGCCTTGTCGCGGCGCAGTTCACCTTTGGAAAGCACCAAAAAAAACTGTTGCACGATTATCTCGACCACAGCGGCGGCGTCAATCAAACTCCGCACGTGCCGCCTCAAAAGTTGGCGAAAATGTGTTTGTTTGTAGAATTCTGCCGCGAGGGAGGAGTGCCGGAGTGTGGGATGGGCGTGGGTGATTTTTGTCACATTGGTGTTAACTAAAATGTTTGTTTCGCGATAACGGCGGGTGACAGGTGGAAATTTTATTTACCGTTGAATGTGAGTAACCGCTTTCAAATTAAAATTACCCTACATTTACAGCAAATAACCTTCCAGCTTTTTTTTAATTTCATAACAGTATTCTATTTGCTTCTTGTTTCTTGTTTCTTGTTTCTTGTTTCTTGTTTCTTGTTTCTTGTTTCTTGTTTCTTGTTTCTTGTTTCTTGTTTCTTGTTTCTTGTTTCTTGTTTCTTGTTTCTTGTTTCTTGTTTCTTGTTTCTTGTTTCTTGTTTCTTGTTTCTTGTTTCTTGTTTCTTGTTTCTTGTTTCTTGTTTCTTGTTTCTTGTTTCTTGTTTCTTGTTTCTTGTTTCTTGTTTCTTGTTTCTTGTTTCTTGTTTCTTGTTTCTTGTTTCTTGTTTCTTGTTTCTTGTTTCTTGTTTCTTGTTTCTTGTTTCTTGTTTCTTGTTTCTTGTTTCTTGTTTCTTGTTTCTTGTTTCTTGTTTCTTGTTTCTTGTTTCTTGTTTCTTGTTTCTTGTTTCTTGTTTCTTGTTTCTTGTTTCTTGTTTCTTGTTTCTTGTTTCTTGTTTCTTGTTTCTTGTTTCTTGTTTCTTGTTTCTTGTTTCTTGTTTCTTGTTTCTTGTTTCTTGTTTCTTGTTTCTTGTTTCTTGTTTCTTGTTTCTTGTTTCTTGTTTCTTGTTTCTTGTTTCTTGTTTCTTGTTTCTTGTTTCTTGTTTCTTGTTTCTTGTTTCTTGTTTCTTGTTTCTTGTTTCTTGTTTCTTGTTTCTTGTTTCTTGTTTCTTGTTTCTTGTTTCTTGTTTCTTGTTTCTTGTTTCTTGTTTCTTGTTTCTTGTTTCTTGTTTCTTGTTTCTTGTTTCTTGTTTCTTGTTTCTTGTTTCTTGTTTCTTGTTTCTTGTTTCTTGTTTCTTGTTTCTTGTTTCTTGTTTCTTGTTTCTGAGAGCATAATTGGCAAAGGGAGCGCGTGGTCGTAAAAAAATATTCGGAGTGAAAAGTGATTTTTTTTTGTGTGTGCCTTTTGTTTCGCATTTTTGTCGTGAATTGTGATATAGTTTTCGATAAAAACGATCTAAGTTCGTTAGGTTTATCGCGCAGCAAAATTATTTTGATTCATTAAGAACGTCGTGTGGTGCGCGAGTCTTTTTGTGTTGAAAAGACCTTCCCATAGCTCCGTAGCTCGGAGAGCTCGACGTCGGTTGTTTGTGTGTTAAGCCCTCTCCATAGCATCGTAGCTCGAGAGGCAACGAAAATCAATACCTTATCTAGCTAACAGAAAGAAGATCGGAAGGCACTTGATGATTGAGTTCGTCGCGTCTATTCCGTTGCAAATTCATGAACTAAATGATTATATAATTAAAAATCAGACTACGCTATCATTGCAGCATTGCGTTTAACACCTCATTTTATAAATAAATATTATTTGGTTTTATCTTTCCACAGCCGGCTGTCTAAGATTAAACCATTTCATTTAAAATTTAACAACAGTTAAACGGGAAATGTCTCATCCGCAGCAACCGATTGTTTGCCTTGAGAATAAAATATAATACCTTTCAACAAACACTATGATTTTGGGTCGCATCATCATCTTCTATGATGAATCCTGACCAAACACCCTATCCTACTAACCAATTTTCAGGTTCCTGGCGCTTGTGGGGTGTAAGCACAGAGTAAATCAGCTGCCCTAGTAGCAACCTGCGCTAACTAACATTCCCGTCCCTAAAAATCGAGATCTACAAACTGACATGGCGGGCGCCGTTGGTGGCCAATGACTGCTACCTATTCGCAACTGATCTTGTTTTGGCAATCATGGTGTTTTATCTTTTCAGCGCATTCATACATGCTGTTGATAAGGGAAACACCACTAGATCGTCGAAGCCTATAATCAGTAGTGCTGAAAGGATATTACGGTTCTGTTCAGCAACGGAGGGGCAACCATGGGTGATCTCTCATGCTCATGCTCATGCTCTTGTTTCTTGTTTCTTGTTTCTTGTTTCTTGTTTCTTGTTTCTTGTTTCTTGTTTCTTGTTTCTTGTTTCTTGTTTCTGGGAGCGGCCGTGGCTGACTGGTTACGGTGTTCGCTTTGTAAGCGAATGGTTCTGGGTTCGATGCCCATCTGCTCCCAAACGAGAAAGTTAAGAACACATAAATTTGAAATGATGAATATGAACGAAAAATCAAAGTCGCTCGAGGCGGGGTTCGATCCCCCACCCTTTGGATTGGTAAGCAAAAATGCTAACCACTAGGCCATGACGACTTGGTGAGCGTGGACTGGAATTAGGAATACTGTTACAGAGAGCGAGTTGTGGCGCTATAACCACGGCAAATAGTGTCCAGGGCATTCGTGGAAATACAATGTCCCATCCCAGAGGGTCCCGGAGTACCAAACCTTCTTAGCATGGTGCTCCCAACGAATACAACCAAATCTCGGAGCGTATGGTGGTGTGTCCCCACGCTTCTTCCTCCCCTGTCGATTCAGAATTGTGTTGTTGTTCGAACACTCCGTGCTCAAACTCAACCCAATTATGAGTCATCTCTGCGATACGGCTTTACGCAGTAGGCCTGGCCGCTTTAACGCTTGTGTTGTTTCAATGCATTCCGATGCAATGGCGCACTACAAATGTTAATAAATGACAAGAAGAGTGCTAGGCGTCATCTAACCTAAGGCACTCTCCAGGATCCCTTCGAAAGATTGGCTGCGCTAGGGTCTGATTAGATTAGATTAGATTAGATCTTGTTTCTTGTTTCTTGTTTCTTGTTTCTTGTTTCTTGTTTCTTGTTTCTTGTTTCTTGTTTCTTGTTTCTTGTTTCTTGTTTCTTGTTTCTTGTTTCTTGTTTCTTGTTTCTTGTTTCTTGTTTCTTGTTTCTTGTTTCTTGTTTCTTGTTTCTTGTTTCTTGTTTCTTGTTTCTTGTTTCTTGTTTCTTGTTTCTTGTTTCTTGTTTCTTGTTTCTTGTTTCTTGTTTCTTGTTTCTTGTTTCTTGTTTCTTGTTTCTTGTTTCTTGTTTCTTGTTTCTTGTTTCTTGTTTCTTGTTTCTTGTTTCTTGTTTCTTGTTTCTTGTTTCTTGTTTCTTGTTTCTTGTTTCTTGTTTCTTGTTTCTTGTTTCTTGTTTCTTGTTTCTTGTTTCTTGTTTCTTGTTTCTTGTTTCTTGTTTCTTGTTTCTTGTTTCTTGTTTCTTGTTTCTTGTTTCTTGTTTCTTGTTTCTTGTTTCTTGTTTCTTGTTTCTTGTTTCTTGTTTCTTGTTTCTTGTTTCTTGTTTCTTGTTTCTTGTTTCTTGTTTCTTGTTTCTTGTTTCTTGTTTCTTGTTTCTTGTTTCTTGTTTCTTGTTTCTTGTTTCTTGTTTCTTGTTTCTTGTTTCTTGTTTCTTGTTTCTTGTTTCTTGTTTCTTGTTTCTTGTTTCTTGTTTCTTGTTTCTTGTTTCTTGTTTCTTGTTTCTTGTTTCTTGTTTCTTGTTTCTTGTTTCTTGTTTCTTGTTTCTTGTTTCTTGTTTCTTGTTTCTTGTTTCTTGTTTCTTGTTTCTTGTTTCTTGTTTCTTGTTTCTTGTTTCTTGTTTCTTGTTTCTTGTTTCTTGTTTCTTGTTTCTTGTTTCTTGTTTCTTGTTTCTTGTTTCTTGTTTCTTGTTTCTTGTTTCTTGTTTCTTGTTTCTTGTTTCTTGTTTCTTGTTTCTTGTTTCTTTTTATTTATTAATAAATTAAGAATTTAGTTTTGCTTTACGTTTCAATATAGCAGGTAACGAGCAAAGTTGCCTTCATCAGTTGCATATGCCTATCAAACTTTACATGATCTCACACCAACCATACCTCGTGGCAATTACTAAAAATCAATACACGGACTCACCCACGATTTTTTTCCAAATGCCCTTCACTTTTGGCGTTGCTCCCAAATCACGTTCGGATTATTCTTCCGAGAATCAATCCACGGCCGGGGTTAGAAAGTAACGAAAAAAAAGTAATCCCGAAACTTTCTCCGAATCAATGACCACCTTTCTGACGCTCTTGTTGATTTCTAAACACCACAAAACACTGCCCGTCTATCGAGATCACACTTCTCGGAAACCATCGAGGCACCAAATTTTCCACGAAAACACCACCTTTTTCGAGACGATGTCAGGAAGCTTTTACTTTGTGCTGGAAGAGCAGCGATGCTGACTGCCCACGATTTTCAGCTCAGGAAAATACCAACAACAAGTAAAAAGTATCCGTGTGAGAGAACAAAAAGCCGACTCCCGCTCTCCCAATAAGGGTTTTACATCACACAATGTAAACCACGAGGACAGGAAGCTGTAAACTTGCTTTTGTTTTCATGCTGCTGTGGAAAACAGAGAGGAAAATTTCTCTCACGAAGAGAAGATGAGAGAGAAAAGGGCGCGAGAGTAGTTTTTTTACAAAGCGCAAACAAGTGAAGTATTTTAGAAGAAATATAATTTAAAATATATATATTATAAAAACCCTAAACTACATTTATGCATTTTAATTTAAAATGTTTTATAAATACCTTTTCAAATTTCTTTTAAAATACTTATTATCTTTTCAAAGATTCCCTTGAAAAGATGAAACGTAAAATAAAATAAAAGATTTTTTTTTTCAAAAACAATGATTTCAACCAAAATTACCAACGAAATTTCCCCCACGTGCGCTTGCATAAATCTCTCTCTTCCTACCGCTCTGGGGTGCAACATTGTTGATCTTGTGGACTCGTCGTCGGTGAACTCTTGTTTTACATCCGAAACTTTGGAACGGCATCCATCTCCCCACTCCCACGTCCATCCGACCCCATCCGTATGTTTGCTTGTTTTATGAAGAGGAGGCTCGCGTGTGCGACAAAGGTTCAAGGCCATTGCCACTGCCAAAGAGTGGCACACGTGCGGCCTCGCAATCTGGTGCGAACTCAAGTTAGGCTGGTTCAGTTTAGGGCAGTTCAGGTAAAAACTATCAATAATGATTGACTATCAATTATTTTAATGTGTTTTACAAATTATGATGCCACACAAGTCTTCACAAAACTTAACTTCTCTTGTTATATTTATTTTTCAATAAGTTTTATGTGCTTTTAGGCCGTTGCAAATATTTTTTTTCAATTTATTCCCCTTCGAAATCAGACCATACAAATCTCGGCCAAAAAACATTTATTCTTAAAAACTTAAAAATGTAAATGGAATCAGAAGTCTAATCAACTGTTAACAATTTAAAGTGCATTTTCCTCCGTTGATGACACCGACCAACAATATTTCTCCGCAGGCTCAACTCGAGGGGAAGCCTGAACTTTGGGGTCTCCAGAAACACGTAAGTTCAATGGAAATTTTCTAAACTTTTCAAAACAAATATTTTCAGGAATAGACTATCATGAAAACAATTAAAAATAAAGGTAAAACGGAATTTTCTCAGTTAAAATTTAAATGTAAATGCCTACATCTTGAAATCCATCCATTTTATCAAAAAATCTGTTAAGTACTTTTTCGTTGATTAGTGCGGTGTCTGTGACGACGCACAGTCCTATTTTTTCATGTTAATTTTCGTCTCTTTTGTGTCGCTGTTTGTGTGCATGGTGATTGGTCATTATAATTAAATAATGGCATAAATAATGGGAACGCGCAGTCCTGTTTTTTTGTCTATTTCTTTTTCTTCTTTTCTTTCCTTTTTTTGATGAGCTTTTTCTTTTGTTCTTTTTATAAAGATTTTGATAGAAACAACCCTATTTTTTTATACCGATGGATTTATATATCATCGATGATCGGATGGCACGCCGACAAATATGTTTTAAGACTTATTATCAGCAATTCCAGTTGAAAAGAGTTTTTCTGGGGGTTCCTTGGTCAAAATAATTAGACCCGTATTTTTTGGCATTAGGGTGACCTACATCGTGCCAGGATGGTTCGAAAAATGGCAATCTTCGTCATTTTTTTGCAAAAACCACTTTTTTCAAAAAATCATAGCTCCACGTCATTTCATCCGATTTTAGCTGTCTATGACGAAAAAGAAAGGTGGTTTGGGTGGGACTTAGAAAACATCAATTTTTCTGTTTTTAAACCTTTGCATGGCAATATCTCAGCAACTAAGAGTCGTATCAACAAAGTTTAAAAATGAAAAATATAGAGAATTTTCTCAGCCTTTCAAAAATATTTTTTTCAAGGGTGGGCAAACATGTGCACTAATTTAAAAAAATGAAAAACTGCGACTACTTTAAAAAAGTCACCTAAAAATGGATTTAACTTGAAAACGGTGCGCTTTATCAAAATTTCACTATAGTACTTTTTGATTGCAAATTTGATTTTACATCGAAAAATGAAGTTGAAAAATTGTTGCGATCAATTTTTCGAAAAAAATCAGTATTGATTCAAAAATTCATAACTCGCTCAAAGATTTTTTGCACATACTGGACATTTCTGAAAAGTTGGCATTTGATGTCCTCTAAAACATATCAAAAAATAAAAAAAAAATTAAGAATAGTTTTTTTTGCTAATCAAGTTTTAGTGACAAAAAGTTAAATAAAAAATCAACAAAAAATTTTTTACAGTGTATAATTTTTTTCAGTGTACTGCCGTTCTACGCATAATTATCCCATGTTCAAAAAGGGGCAACTGAGAAAAATGCGATTGAAACTTTTCGATCGATTTCTGTGTTTCTACGCATAAATGTCTCGTGGGTCCGTGTATTTACCTATATTTACGATATTTACGGAATATTTACGGAAGTAAATCCAATGCACTACGGATCAACCTTGTGCCCAACCCCGTGCGTGGGTCCCTATTCGCCCTATATGTCCCTAATCACCCCGGTTAACATTTAATCACCCTTATTTGTAATCCTCTTACAGCTAAACAGGTACACAAGATAAAATGCTTCTTAAAACTCATGATTTCGTGATAGAAAATACTTGGTTGGACAATTATGCGTAGAAGTTCAACGATGGGACAAACAGACTTGGTGTTGTTTTCAATGATTTTCTGAACATAGTATAAGATTTTATGTGATTTTCTGAAAATATACGTAAAATTAAGCTTAAAAATGATAAAAAGTCAGAATCGTCCAAAAATGACATGATTTTTTTTAATTTTCATACATCATTTTTGTATGGCCAGCTGCCAAATTTGTATGGAAAATTATATGGACAAACTAATGATGCAAAATGGCTTCTTTGGGCATACCGAAGGCACCAAAAAAGTTTCAGCCGGATTAAAAAATACAAAAAATAAAATTTAAGAAAAAAGACCGATTTCGTAGAGAACTGCTCATTTGCCTTCGCTTCTCGCTCGGTTTTCTTCAGCCTTCGATTGGAATGGGTAGTCAAAATTGAAACGTCAAAAGACTTGACGCGTTTGTTTTTTTGATGGCGCTTGCTAATTATTTATATGTTTCGGGATTATTTTTTAAGTGCAAAAAACATGTTGCCGGTAGTTGGAAGCAATTTTATATCTTAATCGCTTTGAAATCGTTACCCGAGCAGACGGAAATTACTTGGGAAGGTCAGTTTTTGGTGTTCTGAGAAGATCGAAACAGGTTATTGGGATGATCGGATAAGTTGTTAAAATAATAAAAATCAATAACAAAGATTTGTTCAAAGAATAACTTAAACTGTTATTATGTTGTTATTGCAATAACAAACCAATAACACAGAAGGAATCATGAAGGAATAACAAGATTTGTTATTTTGTGCGGAGAGGTGGAGCAGCATAATAACAAAAAATGTTATTGAACTGGTATGTCTCCATAACAAAAAAGTTATTGTTTTGATTTATTTGTTATTTTGCAAATAAACCTGCAGTTGCCATAACTCCTCTGTACTAGTCAGGGCTGCAGAGTCGGGTACCTCCAAGCGACTTTGAATCCATACTTTGAAGACAACTCCGACTCTGGATGCAGGATATGACATCAACGTCGACTTCAGTTCTCCAAAAATACCCGACTTCACAGATTCCGATTCCAAGTGAAAGTTGCTGAAAACTAGCTGAATCCGATGCCGTCTCCGAGGTCACACTCCAGCTCGAACTTCAACGTCAGCTCCGACTTCCTCGCTCTGTGAAAAGAATAACAGTTTTTGTTATTCACATTTCAAAAATTAATAAATAAATCAATTCCCTTAGAGAACATAACAAACTTAAAAATAAACTACTTTCAAAAGTTAATTTTATCAGATTAATTTAAGCTTAAGGACCCCATTTCTTGGTCAAATAAATGACCACGATTAAATTGGTCGAAATTATTCCATAGTTCTAGCTAATTTTAGTAAAATCCCTTAGGGGGTATATCAAATAAGTAAAAAAATCAACTTTCAAAATTTCAACTTTTTAGAATAATATTAGCTTAAGAACCCCATTTCATGGCCAAAATAATGACCCCGATGAAATTGGACAAAATTATTCCATAGTATTAGCCATTTTAAACAAAGTCCTTTAGGGAATATATCAAATAATAAAAAAAATAACTCTCAAAATTTCAACTTTTCAGAATAATTTTAGCTTAAGGACTCCATTTCATGGCCAAAATAATGACCCATTATCCCATAGTTCTAGCCAATACAGTCGACTCTCTGGCTGTCGATCTTCTCGATATCAATAATTCTCCATCTATCGATGAATTCTTCAGTCCCTTCAATCTGCATACTTCAATTATCTTCATTCCTCGATATTTTCCCTTGCTTGAAGGATCTCTTCCTCGACGGTCCCTTGGATTCTGTTTGCTTTAAAAATCTCTTCCGGTTGTCAATAATTTCACTTTCTCATGGCTTGCATAGACATTTTTCTTGGCGATACGAAGCTTTGAAGGGTGTTTGACATTAGTTTGTTTTGTTTGATGGACGTTGCCATGATTCTCTCCCATAGCTGGGTACCAAGAAAAACATATTTTCAATCGAGTTTTCATTTTGCATCGTTCTGTAAACTGATGATTCTCTTCCTCGACGGTCCCTTGGATATTGACAACCAGAGAGTCGACTGTATTAGCAAAGTCCCTTAGGGGGTATATCGAATAATTAAAAAAAACAAATTTCAAAATTTCATCTTTTAACAATAATTTTAGCTTTAGCCATTTCATGGCTAAAATAATGACCCCGACGAAAATGGTCAAAATTATCCCATAGTTCTAGCCAATATTTGCAAAGTCCCTTAGGGTTGATATCAAATAATTTTTAAAAAATCAACTTTCAAAATTTAAACTTTTTAGAATAATTATTGCTTAAGGACCCCATTTCATGGCCAAAATAATGACCCCGACGAAATTGGACAAAATTATACCTAAGATTCAACATATTTAACAAAAGAAAAAATAGTAATAGATTGTGTTATGGACACTTAAAATTTTTTCCATTAGTGCGATTTATGATAATTTTATTTCTAAGTCAGAATACCAAACGAATAACAAATCTTGTTATTAGGAGAGTTTTTGAAATGTATAACATTTCCTCTTATTAGCGTGTTATTAAACATTTTAAGTATAATATCACTTCAATACCAAATCTTGTTATTTTATCAGAAACTGTTATTATTTTTTCTTCTTGAAGTTGATGTTCAGGATTAAATAATAACACTTTTTGTTATTTTAACAGGATTTGTTATTGAAATTTCATTAATTTTGTTATTACCGTCTGCCCGGGTAGCGCAAGTGAAAAGATATTGATGGCGACTTTCGTTAAGCAGTTAACCTCTCATCTTGCGTGTGGTGTGGATGTGTGTGCCACCAAAATGTTGAGAAATGGTCTCGCAAAATAGAAATTATGATCAGAAGTGCATTTAATTAAATTTTGTTCTTTTTGGCCAGTAAATCGCTTAAATTTGCGTGCTTACTTGGGGCAGTGCTGTTGCTGATAAGTTTATAGCCTAAAATGGTATTTTTGAAGCTTTAATCGAGCATCAAACTCTCCATATGACAAAGATAGGTGTTTGATTAGAAAGGGTATATTTCCCCTAATAAAAATAGCTTATATAAGCCTAGAATAACATTTCTATAAAGTTTCATTGAAACTGGAGGTTCTATTCAAAAAGTACCTAAAAAAATCCTGATTTTGAGATTACTTTTTCAAGAGAACCAATGCACCATGGGTTTCCTATCTACATAGGACCGTTTGAAAAAGTAAGCGAGCTGATAATCTGCACTTCGTTCAATCGTTCAATAGGAAGGGATTTCGGATGAATAATGAAGACCAACACTTTTTTGCCGAACCAAACTATTTATTGAGAAAAAGATTGTACCCCATTACAATTTATATGATAACCAAAATGTCTTTTTTGTTTGCAACTTCGTGCCGCCATGCGGCTTGAGTGCAATGAAGTATGTTTGCCTTTTTAAATAATGTTTTTGCTTGCGTAATATTGTTTTTTTTTTTTGTATTGTTTTCTGACAAATTCCAAATTAGCGGTTCAAGCAAGGTACTTCCTTTTCTCATTCTACGTGATTTTTTTTGTTTTTTTTTTTTCTATGCTACTAACATGATGTTTTAATCTGTATTTCAAGATAAGGTTTTTTTTTAATAATTGAAGAAGTGCCCACAAATCAAAAGCCTGAATTGTGAACCAGATAGTAAAATATAACAATTCGTTGAAAAAGGTTTTGCTTTTTTTTTCTTTTGCTTTCTTACGCTCTTGTCCAACCGACAGGATTGTGTGTGTGCGTGTGTGGCTACTCAAACTGTTGTTTCCCTAGCTCAACTGAAGCCACAACCCTAAACTTGCTCTTCCTGCCGGTCGCAGTCGCAATTTACCCGAAAAAGTAGAACAAAATAAAACTTGTTGTGAAACGAGAGTGTGTCCATCTGTGTGTGTGTGTGTGTGTGTGTTTGTGTGCGGTAGAAACAAAAGGTTTAACAGAACGCGAACACGTGTCTGTCGTTAAAGAGTAAACAAAACTAGTGTTACTGTTCCCTAGAACAGGCCCTCTTCGGCGCAAACGACATCTCGACACCGCCGCCCCGCCCCTCATCGATTACTTCCGGATCCGGTTTGGCCGGTCGCCAAACAGAGAGCGGGGACAAGAATTCCGGTCAGGTGTGCGGAGATGGTTTATTCAAAAGCTTCCACGCGCGCGCGCTTCGTCGCTCGCACGCCCTTGCCCGGTGCGCCCGGAGTTTCCCGGTTGATCATCGTCAGCGCCGGTGGCCAAATCCCTCTGAGCCTGGCGCGCGCGCGCGCGTTCAGCGTTTTTCACGTTTGGTTTCCTTTAACTTCTTTTTTTCCTTTTCCTTTCGTTTCTCGCTCGCTCTCCTTCTTCTGCTTCTTCCTCGGTATAACTGCGATTGGTTGATGTGGCGCGCGTAGACAATTTTGCTGCTGCTGCTGTTGCTCTCTTGCTCTCTCTCTCGGTAGTGTTCCGTCGTTACGTTTGTTTGCATTGTTTCCCCGGGGACTCTGCACGGCGGCTTCGTGGCCATCCTGCTGCTGCCGCGCATTCATCGAGCGCACGTGTGTCGTGTCGTGTCGTCCTCTATCAGTACGGTTGGGAGAACTGGTTCGGTGGAAGTTCAAACACGAGCCGGTCGGCGCCACTGCCGACGCCCGATTGGCTGGGGCCGGCGCCAAAGGTGGAGTCCTGCGAAAGGAGCCCGTCCACCTGGGACTGGTACTCGGCCAGGTAGTCCTGGGAAAAGTCCGGCTGCTGGGACAGACTGAAGCCGGGCTGGGACATGTTTTGGGACATGCCCTGGGTGAGCGAACCGGCGCCGATGGCGTTGTTCTGGCTGGACGGAGGTCCGATTGGGCGCGGCTTCGGCTTGCTGCCGATCGGTCCGGGTTTGACGCGGCGAGCTTGCTTGGCCGCTTGGACGGCCTGTTGCTGCTGGTAGAAACGCGGCGGAACGTTCGACAAGTTCATAAACATTCCCACCGGAACCGGCATGTTGTTCATGGCGGCTTGGGCGCGTTCCTGCGAAATGTAGCTGATGGGATCGTGCGTTCGGGCAAACATGTCCAGCGATGCGTTGCGCGGTCCGTTCACCATGCTTCCGATTGGGCCCGGATTGCCAAACGAACTCCCTCCGAATCCGGAACCGTGCCCACGCTCAAAGTAGCCGGTCTCCTTGGCATCGACCATGACGGTGTTCATAAAGTGCGAGCCCGGATTCAGCGTGTTTACGATCTTCTTCGGCTTGGTAAACTGAATCATCGACTCCTTCAGATTGTTCAGCGAACCCTCGACCAGCACTTTTTTGTCCTTGTAAAAGTTTAGCAAATGGTTCCACAGCTGCTGCTTCGAAAGTACCTTCGGATTACCCACGATGATGATTCCGTACTTGGCACGGGTGAGCGCCACGTTCAACCGCCGAGGGTCGTTCAAAAATCCGATGCCCTGATGTTCGTTCGAGCGCACGCACGACATGATGATAATGTCCTTCTCGCGACCCTGGAAAGCATCCACGCTAGCAATCTCAATCTCCTGGTACAGCTTCGAGTGCAGCGAACCCTGGTACTGCATGTACTGCACCAAATAAGCCCGCTGGCCCTCGTACGGCGTAATGATGCCAATCTGCTCCGGCTTAACCCCAGCCTTCAAGAACCTCGTCGTGATCTTCTCCACGTTCGACGCTTCGGTACGATTCAAGTAGGACGTTCCCGACCCGGCAATTTCCTCCTGCCCTTGGGTCACCAAGAAAAACATCGGCGTATCCGGTGACGGCCACGGAAAGTCTACCTTCAGCTTGCGCTCCTCAGCACACACCCCGTTCTGCAGACTGCCTTCGTAGAAAAAGTTCGACGGAAACTGCGACAACTCCGGGTGCATACGATACTGAACCTCCAGCCGGAACGGACGAATCCCAAGCACCACCAACCGCTCGAACAAACTCTGCGACAATCCAGCCTTGGCCGCCTTCTTGCACATCACGACCGGTCCCAGCTGGCAGTGGTCTCCAACCAGAATCAACTGCTTCGCTCCCAGCACCACCGGAACCATGCACTCCGGCTCCGTAGACTGCATCGACTCGTCAATCAAAATCGAGCTGAACTTGATGCGCTGAAGCCGCGGATCCCCCGCACCAACACACGTGCAGCAAATCACGTCCGCCGCCTCCAGCAACTCCCGCTCCGCTTGCTTCTTCAACATCCGATAGCGCTTCTCGTCCGACGAACTCAACTCCCCAGTTTCATCCTTCAGCTGCTGCAGCTTCTTCAGATCGCTGTTCTGCTCCATGTTACGGATCTGGTTGTGCAGCGCCAAAAAGCTCACCGGCGAATCGATCGCCTCCCGAGACTTGGCACAAACTCGCACCACCTTCAGGTTCGTCCGGTGAATCTTCTCCGTCAGCTGATCAACCGCAGTGTTACTCGGGGCGCACACCAGAATCGGCCCCCCATTCAACCGCACCAGCTGGTACACGATCGTTGCGGACGTAACCGTCTTGCCCGTTCCCGGCGGACCCTGGATCAAGCTCAGCGGACGCTGCAGCGCGTGCTTCACGGCGTAAACCTGCGAGCGATTCAAATCCGGCAAATTGGCCGCACTAAAGTGCTTCGGCAGATTATTAATCCGGAACGTCACATCGTCTGACCCGTCCTGTCTGCCATGTCCCAGCAGCCGCGAGTAGATGTAGTTCGACACGCTGTTGTCGTCCACCGCAAACTTGCGCAGCGCCATCTGCATCCGATCAAACGACGTCCCCTTCCAAATAAAATCCACCGCAAAGTTCGAACTGCACTCGACCGGCGCCTGATGGTTGTGCTTCAACTCCAACCCCACATCCTCCCCGTAATTGTCCGGCACCTTAATCACGTGCCCCACGCAACTCCACGGCTTGTGCAGCTCCCCGTTATACCGCAGCCGCAACTCGTCCCCGTGCATCAGCTTCATATCGCCATCGTTCTTCGCCAGCGTAAAGTAAGCAATCGTCTTCTTGTTCAACCCCGTGTCCCACCGGATCTCGATGTTCTCCTGCGTCTGGCTCTCCTTCAAACGCTTGTCGTAGTCCGCCTCCAGCTTGACCAGCGGCCCAAAAATGTTCTGGTACTGGTACCCGTCCACGTACCGGAACTGCACCGGCGAGTGCTCCTTGTCGATGCCGGGCTTCTCCAGGTCCTGGAAGGTCGCGTCCACGTTCTCCTTCCACAGCTCCTCCAGCTTGTTGATCTGGGCGGCCGAAACCTGGCGCGCACGCAGCTGCTCCTGCTCGGTCGGCACCTTGACCAGCCAGAACAAGAAGCACCGGTCGGCGATCAGCGGCTTCCACTGCTCCTGGTCCCAGTTCATGTCCTTGATGGAGTTTTGCGCGGCGCACGGTTGTCTGTAAAATGGTGAAAAAAAAACATTTGTTTTTAACATGATGTGACTTAGGTATGGACTCTTTTCATCTAAAAAACGACATTCGAAGATATGAGTTAAATAAATGCAGTGGTAAAGCGCGGTCGACGACCGGCATTATATATAAAAATAAAATGTTTTTATCCCTGATTAAGTAATATTGGCATGGCAGCAGAAGAACCAGTTCAATTTGTGTGTGAATTGTGTCGCACGGTCGATGGCCAACATGGCTCGATCGCGAGCAGCGTAGCCACGCGGTTATTGTGCATGTTTAATTGTGATTTCGAGGGTCCATTTTGTGAATTTTCCCGGAATCATCGCGGTTGATCCTCATGTTTTTTTTTGGGTTTTTTTTTTATTTTGTTCTCTTTTAATTTTCGATAGAACTGAGACGAATATTGTTAAGACAAGCAGGTCGTATTGCTTGATTCAATCCTCCCTACACCATCACTGATGGGAAGGCACGTCGACGAAGAATTTCTGGAGAATCGCGGTCGAATTAATTATACATTTAAATATTTATATAGCTATCTTTCCGCAGCCGGCTGCCTCAACTGATAAACAAAATGCTCATGGTCAGTGGTCACATCACTGCCCGTATCGGGCTAACATTAACTAACATTCCCATCCACTTCCCAGTGACCCTACCACCGGTCGTAGCCGGCGCTGGTATTGATCAGCATGGGTCCTTTGAAAAGTTGCGAAACCAGGAAAGATATATTTGCCGAAGATTGCCAAGAGATTCAGTTGCTCTGGAGAATATAACAGAAATTTAAACATCACCCCTCAAATCTAGAACGTATTCTTTTTTATAGGCTGGTACGGAGCTAGGACGGAATACAAAACTTCGGACAGTGGCGTTTGTATTCGATATACGAATATTGAATATGAAAAATTGCTGATAAGGGAGCGTTCTTTTATTACGTAAAGCAGAAAATTAAATTTTTGGGCCCCCTTCCCTTTTCTCGTAAAAAAAATGTCCAAACTAATTTTTAAAAACAAAATTATACAGGCTGACGTTTCTGCAAACACATACAGGCAAACTGCAAAACTGTCAAGTTTTTTTGTTTGTTTGTCATAGTTGAATACGTCCTTTGAAAATAAAAATAAAATCAAAATTTTGTCAAATTCAAAATGTCCAAAGATTAAAAAATTAAGTAATGACAAAAAATTAGAGAAATACACAGAATAAAAAAAACAGGAATTTTAAGTTCAAAAATATCAAAATTTGGAAATAAAAAAATACAGTCCAGAAATCGTCCGCTAATCGAGTCATTTTTTTCTTTATCCTTTTTTTGATTATCAAGCTTAAAAATAACTCCATAAATACCTCGTTAAGTGATTTAAATGAGCCAAAAATTGAGGCGAAAAAATATTGAGATAATGCATTTGATGGTAATTTTTAAGACAATCACAAAGTCCCATACAAACCTTATTCATAAGTCCAAAATGTTCAATTATTCATATAATTCCAAATATTAATTTGCGGATAACTACCTAACTTGAATTGAATACAAGATTTAAAGTAACCTATCCGAAAGCTAGTCTGATCCCAAATCCCCGAAATTTAAATTAAAAGCCGAAAATTCTGGTACGTTTCTTTTGAAACCCGTCTGGCTTCCTTTAAAAACAAAAAAAATGGATTAACAATTCATATTTAACAAGCCATGAATTGAAAAAGAGGCGACAATTTGATTGCCAGAATTCCAGTAGATCCTCGATTCGCAACAATGGTCGATACAATCATAATCCGACAACCGTTAGTTCAACAGATCAACGAATTTAGTCCGATATCATTTCACTATTGATTGATCGAGACTTTATGGAAATTTTGACAAATCAGAATGGTTTTTAATGCTACTTGTATGAAAATCACCGATTCTGATAGAATCACTAAATTCACTATTACTAATTTTGTCTCTAAATAACTGAATGCAAAGCATATGAGCAGTTCTCTAGGATTTCCGTCATTCGATTTTTTTTGTATTTTCTAATCCGACTGAAACTTTTTTGGTGCCTTCGGTATGCCTAAAGAAGCCATTTTGCATCATTAGTTTGTCCATATAATTTTCCATACAAATTTCGCAGCTGTCCATACAAAAATGATGTATGAAAATTCAAAAATCTGTATCTTTTGAAGGATTTTTTGATCGATTTGGTGTCTTCGGCAAAGTTGTAGGTATGGATACGGACTACACTGGAAAAAAATGATACACGGTAAAAAAAATTGGTTATTTTTTTATTTAACTTTTTATCACTAAAACTTGATTTGCAAAAAAACACTATTTTTATTTTTTTTATTTTTTGATATGTTTTAGAGGACATAAAATGCCAACTTTTCAGAAATTTCCAGGTTGTGCAAAAAATCATTGACCGAGTTATAAATTTTTTAATCAATACTTATTTTTTCAAAAAATTGAAATATTGGTCGCAAAATTTTTTCAACTTCATTTTTCAATGTAAAATCAAATTTGCAATCAAAAAGTACTTTAGTGAAATTTTGATAAAGTGCACCGTTTTCAAGTTAAATCCATATTTAGGTGACTTTTTTGAAAATAGTCGCAGTTTTTCATTTTTTTAAATTAGTGCACATGTTTGCACACTTTTGAAAAAAATATTTTTGAAAAGCTGAGAAAATTCTCTATATTTTGCTTCTTCGGACTTTGTTGATACGACCTTTAGTTGCTGAGATATTGAAATGCAAAGGTTTAAAAACAGGAAAATTGATGTTTTCTAAGTCTCACCAAAACAGCCCACCATTTTTTAATGTCGATATCTCAGCAACTAATGGTTCGATTTTCAATGTTAATATATGAAACATTTGTGAAATTTTTCGATCTTTTCGAAAACATTATTTTCAAAATTTTAAAATCAAGACTAACATTTTAAAAGGGTGTAATATTGAATGTTTGGCCCTTTTGAAATGTTAGTCTTGATTTGAAAATTTTGAAAATAATGTTTTCAAAAAGATCGGAAAATTTCACAAATGTTTCATATATTAACATTGAAAATCGGACCATTAGTTGCTGAGCTATCGACATTAAAAAATGGTGGGCTGTTTTGGTGAGACTTAGAAAACATCAATTTTCCTGTTTTTAGACCTTTGCATTTCAATATCTCAGCAACTAAAGGTCGTATCAACAAAGTCCGAAGAAGCAAAATATAGAGAATTTTCTCAGCTTTTCAAAAATATTTTTTTCCAAAAATGAGCAAACATGTGCACTAATATAAAAAAATGAAAAACTGCGACTATTTTCAAAAAAGTCACCTAAATATGGATTTAACTTGAAAACGGTGCACTTTATCAAAATTTCAGTGAAGTACTATTTGATTGCAAATTTGATTTTACATCGAAAAATGAAGTTGAAAAAATTTTGCGATCAATATTTCGATTTTTTGAAAAAATCAGTAGTGATTAAAAAATTCATAACTCGGTCAATGATTTTTTGCACAACCTGGAAATTTCTGAAAAGTTGGCATTTTATGTCCTCTAAAACATATCAAAAAATAAAAAAAAATTAAAAATAGTGTTTTTTTGCAAATCAAGTTTTAGTGATAAAAAGTTAAATAAAAAAATCACCAAATTTTTTTTATCGTGTATCATTTTTTTCCAGTGTAGTCCGTATCCATACCTACAACTTTGCCGAAGACACCAAATCGTTAAAAAAATTCCTTCAAAAGATACAGATTTTTGAATTTTCATACATCATTTTTGTATGGACAGCTGCGAAATTTGTATGAAAAATTATATGGACAAACTAATGATGCCAAATGGGTTCTTTGGGCATACCGAAGGCACCAAAAAAGTTTCAGTCGGATTAAAAAATACAAAAATTAAAATTGAAGAAAAAAGACCGATTTCGTGGAGAATTGGTCATATAAAGTTGATATTTATACATAGTTAAAACCCTAAATTCTACAAAAACTTAATTTGTAAAAACCCGCATCCTAGCCTGACAGCCACATTAAGATAGGGAAAAATCACATATGTAGCGGTTCATTGTACAAATGTGATATTTCCACTATCGGAGAACCTCCTTGTCTCGATGACAGCTTACCGGCCATTGATTAAGCCCTGAGACTACGCCAAAGTGGGTTCTCGTAGCATGAAGTGATGTCCATGTGTAAAAATGGAATCTTCAGCAATATACTGAAAACTTCGATTTTAATTCCACATCGGATCAAACCATACTCCTTGCCAAACAAGCATCAAACCTATGATACTCATTATGACAAAGCCCAGGGCATTTTAATAACTAATGAGAGCTGATTTATTTGATTCTTGCTTGTTCGAGTGTCAGATGTAGAATGGTGAATAAATGCTTGAATGATTGATGGTTGCTTCGATTGCTTGAATGGGTTGCTTCGTTAGTCCAGGGTGTGCAACAATTTCAAAAATATATTGTTTAAAGGGTTGTAAAAGGAATAGAATATCTTTTAGTAAAAGTGAAAATAAATAGAAATGTTCACAAAAATTTTGTTGATGTACTTGGTTTAAGTAAATTTCAAGGAACACTCCAAATTATCCAGCATCATTCAAACACTGCCGCTATTATGTACGCTTAAAATGGGTATAGGGGAAATTCTCGTATGTTTGGCAGGTTAAGGACTCGCTCCTAACTCCATCCAATTTGCTGATTTTCACTATTTAAACAACTAATTTTGCAAAACTTTTGGTAGAAACATGCTTCCTCACTTCTTATTGAGCTATGTATCACTCGAGTTCAGTTGAAAACGCTTTTAATTAGCTTTAATTGAATGTCAAAGTTCTGACCTGCCAACATTAGAGGCACGCTGGAATTAGATGCTGTTCCCCTAGTTCCCCTAAAAAATATATATTAATTGAAAATAAGAAAAACCCAAAAAATTTCAAGTTAAAAGTTATAAAAAATCATAAAAAAATATGAAATAAAAGTTCTTAAATTTAAAAATTCTTAAATTCAAAAATTCTAAAATTTTAATTTAAATTAAAAATCGAAAATAGAATAAATTTAAATTGAAACTTCTAGAATTTTAAAAATTCCATAATTTCAAAATTAAATATTTGAAAATCGAAAAAAATAGGTTTTATAATCCAGGGCCGAATCACGAAATTTTTATATTGAAAAAAGGGTGTCAAATTAAGTGATACATGAACCCAAGCGCACGCGGAGTTTCAAAATTTGGTGCAACAATTATTTGGTTAGCACGGTTTTCCAGAAATGATTTTTTTTTGTCTAAAAAATATCATGAATTTCAAGCAAATAATTTATTATCGGTTGTGAAAACTGAAACAAAGCTCGTGTTTCGCTTGAACCATTTGTTTAAAACAATTGTTCGGCGAACCAGAAGAAACTTGTTTCTACCAGAAAAGTGTTCATGGTCAAACAAGAATGAAGGTTCAACAGCAAGTCGAGTTTGCCAGCAAACTCGTCAATTTAAAGGACTTTCTAATACCAAATCAACAATATATGCTAGTTTGGGTTTTACAATAATTACCAAGATCTCCACCCAACTCACCTGCACAACAGCACCACCACCGAGTCCGCCTTGGCCGGTATGAACCCCAGCACGAACACGTTCCGCACCCCGCACGAGTAACACTCCAGCACGGTCTCCCCGAGCGGCCCATCACCGTGCAGCGTCACTTCCCGGTGCTTCGCCCGCACCAGGTGGTTCACGATGTGCGACCCGGACGTGCTGCCGCGCCCGTTGCAGAACCACTTCTTGCAGATGTTGCACATCACGACCGTACTCGGCTCGTGAATGCCGCAGTAACGGCACGCGTGCGGCGGCAAGTCCTGCTGCTGGGCACCGAGCGCCCCATCGTCTTCGTCCTCCTCGAACTGCAGCTCGCCGATGGCGGACGTGATGCCGGCAATCTTGGACGCCTCCGACCCAAGCCGACGCCCGAACCCGTTGAGCTATGTGCGAACAAGTGGGGAAAGGTTAGAGCTTCTGGAAGAATTCTCTAAGGTTGAGTTGTTTTACCTGTCCTCCGATGGCACCGGTTCCGCTCGTACCGACCGCACCCGCTCCTCCCCCGAGGTGGTCCAGCTGCGAGGCCAACGTTTGGCTCTGGGACGGAATGGTAAAATCCCGGAAGTCAAAGTCCGTGCCCTGCGTGTCGGCCCCGATCAGGTCATTCTCCTCGGTGTCCAGGAAGGTCAGCGTCTGCGAGCCGACCGCCCCGTCGTACGTGTCCACGCTCATCCCGTTGTTCCGTTCAAACCTTTTCGCTGCTCAAACTTCTTTCTCCTCTTGCTGCTCCTCCTCCTTCGGATGGTTCCTGCTCCTCGCACGTCGTCAATCGCAGTAGCCCTGTGCGCGCAGAGAAAGTTGCAAAATAACACGCATTAGCGGGGAAATTCGACCACTTCCGCGCCCTCCCCCGCCAGAAGTGGCCACGCCGCACCCGAAACGCACCCCCGGAACCTACCTCAGGTGTAGTGCAGCTCGCAAAATAGGAAAATAGCCTTTTTTCCGCAGCAGCACATTTGAAACGACGACGGAGGGAAAAAAACGCGATGTGTGTTTTGCGTGTGCGAGCTCTGACGAGTGATGTGAGATGTCTTCTCGCGCTTTTGTCAGCCCAAAAGTCACTGTCACTGACGTTTCCCGCCGCCCCTCGCCCTCTTTGTTTGCCAACTTTTACCCAGTTGGGTAGAAATTTTGCACATCGGGCCGACGCGACAGCGTCGCTGTTTAAAGTTTTGTCAGGTGTCGGGTTGATCAATCTGAGCGGGAGTCCAAGGTGATGAAATTTGACAGTTTCGTTAAAATCGGCGTGCTTCACGTGCTTTCGTAGTTCCAATCCGCCTCAAACTGGCAACCCTTCCCCACTTTTGTCAAAAAATTTGTTTCATTTCGCAGAATGGTCATTTCGCCGAAAGTTTTTTTTTGCTTCAAAAATCACAACTTGTATTTAATTTAAAGTTTAAACTAAATAAATACAACCACATACAATTATTGGAATTTTCAATAATTGTATGTGGTTGTATTATGTTTCAAAAACTTTTAACAACATTTATTAATCATCAACAAAATTGAGAAATCTATCATTTAAAACTTCTTAAATAAAAAAAAAACTTAAAATTAGAAGTTCTTAAATTCTAAACTAGAAATAAAAAAAAAATAAAATTATAAAATTATTAAAATACGAAATTATGAAATTGGGTCCTAAAATGAAGCTTAGATTGCTGATATTATTGTTAACAGCGATAAAACTTATTTTTCTGAGTACAATGACCCTTTGAACGACCACAAAGAGTTTAAAATGGATTTTTAAATCAATTTTGAAAAATTACCCTCGCGGCCCTTCTTGACAGAAAAGCTCCTACTTGACAGCTCGTTCCAAGGGGACCATAGTTGATCCATGGAAAAAATGTTGTCTAGTCAAAAAATTGTTTTCCATTAAAATGAAAAAAGGTGATCAGAAATGGCTTTTAATCGTGTTTTTTACCGTTGTACATAAAAATTGACATAGGGCTTTAGTACCCAATTGGTTGAAATGGTGCGGAGCCATGATTTTTTGAAAAGTGTGGTTTTTGCAAAAATCGACGCAAATTGCCATTTTTCGGACCACCCTAACACGAATCTTGCTGCTTTCGTGGGGAATTGCTGAATATATATGTAGCTATGAGCTTTATTTTAGTGATATGGTTGATGACCCTTTTTTGAGTCTAGTACCTTCATTGGACCCCATTAGGCTAGTAAAAAGTTTGTTTGAAGTTTAAAAAAAAATATATGAAAAATTGCTCTAGACCCCCCGACGAAAATGTTGGAGTCCTTTTTCATGGTGCCAAATATCAGGATTGCCGAATTTGTTATGTAAAGTTTTTTCCACGAAGCACACCGTTTACCGTACCCAATTATGGAATTATGAAAATTTGAAATTTTGGAATTATGCAAATATGATATTAAAATATAAGAAAATTTTAAAATAAGGCTGGTACAAATGTATTGAAAGTTTTCTCTTAAGTTCTTATTTTTTTAATTTTTAAACTCCTAAATTCTTAAATTGGGTAGTAAAGCCCTATGCCAATGTTTATGAACAACGGCAAAAAACATGATTAAAAACCATTTCTAATCACTTTTTTTCATTTTAATGCAAAAAAAAAATTGACTAGACAACATTTTTTCGATGGATCAACTATGGTCCCCTTGGAACGAGCTGTCAAGTAGGAACTTTTCTGTCAAGAAGGACCGTGAAGTAAATTTTTAAAAATTGAATTAAAAGTCCATTTTAAATCCTTTGCGGTCGTTCAAAGGGTCATTGTACTCAGAAAAATAAGCTTAATCGCTAGGAACAATAATATCACAAACAAAAGCTTAATTTTAGGACCCAATTCTTACGTTCTTAAATTCTTAAACTCCTAAATTCTTAATTGCTTAAATCTTTAAATTTTGAATTCATTTTTTTAAATTATTTTCATTGCTGAATTTAAAAAATTTCATTAAGAAACTAGATATTTTGTATGATTTTTGTCAACTTTATTTTCACTCTGGTTGACTTCATTTCGGTCCCGCCAGTGTGGATCAATCGGACAGTGCAGGGGACTCATAATCCAGACATATCCAGAGGTTGCTGGTTGGTTATAAATAGTTGGCGACACGATGGCTGACAGCTATGAAGACAACTTCTTTTTTTTTACTTCATTTCGACCAAAAAACTAAATCTGTCCTTTTAATTTCAAAATTCTGCATTTTGAGATTCGGCGAGGATCAAAATTATTAAAAAGTTTATAATTATTTGATTTTTTGATTTTGATTGATTTTTTCAACAAATCATATTGCAAACAAGAACCGCCCGAAGAAACGTCGAACGCCACTTTCCGTTTCTGATACTTTTCAGCTTCGTACACCCTTACCAAAAATCATCATTTTCTGAGTTTAACAACCCACTTTTTCATACGATTTTTTGAGTTCAGGTCAAGGGGAATGACACTCGATCATTCCGGAGTAATTCCAGTTTAATTCCAGAATAATTGGAATGATGAGAATGTTTTGCTCTATGATATGAGTTTTTCAGATTAGCGTGTAAACGTCAACACATCAAAACACAACAAAATGTTTTCATCCATCCATCGTCCTGTCGTCGTTTGCGGTAAGCAAAAGTCCCTGCGGATATATCCCAACCATCACAACGAGGCACCCGGAAGTGGACCTCGTCGAATTTACTGGTGAAAGAGGACGTTTAAAAAATAAGCTAGTGACGAGCTAGGTGGAGGAGTTTTAACCAGCAATCCAACCACCATCGCGGCCACCTCCATTTCGACTATCGTCTCCACCAGTAGATTGCCGTGGCGGAAGACTGCCTCGTGGTGAACCAATCCGGCGAGAACCCCCTCGACATGTGGTGGCCGTACTCCGGGACTTCGAAACGGTAACCGGCAAGATGCGTCCGCTGTCTCCGGTGGGGAATCTCCGCTGACCACTGTGGAAATGACCCAGGTCAGGATGGCAGTGTCACCGGCAAGGAGGAGATGATGCGCGGAACATGATCCCGGTACCTGGTCAATCTTTACAAGGTTTACTTCAAGCACCGAATGTGTCAAAGGCGGTTTCGATCCTAGGGTAAAGCCGAAGAGCATCGACAAGTTGATCACGGTTCGAAGAATCGTTACCCATCGCACCGAGGTGAGACCCATGATGCCGGTGGCCAGTTATATGCCAGTTGACCGTTCTGATGCCGATACGTACAAAAAGGTGAGGGGTTGACCAGGTACTACAACCATAAAAATAATTGAAAAAAAAGGAAAAAAACCATAAAAATGGTTATATGGGTTAACCCAATTGAACTGAAAAATTCGTATGACAAGTGGGATATTGAACTCAGAAAATCATGATTTTTGGTTAAGGCTAGTATGGAGATCGGAAGGAAAGGGGTCAAGAAACAGCTTTACGAACAGCAGAGCAAAGTAGAGGGAGCGTTTTCTTGGGGCTTTTCTTCACCCTCTCTGGCTTGCTTTCGCTGCCGCTGCTGCCCATTTGAAATTTTTCTTGACCGGTTCCTTCCGATGTGCGTATACACTCAAACCCCGATGGTTTGACACCAACTGTTGTCAAACGAACGGGGTCACTTTTTAGTTTGACACCCCTTTTACACGGAGTTCACACACACTACCAAACGTTTGTTTTGATAGTGTGCGTGAGCGCCGTGTAAAAAGTGACAGTTCGTCACTTTTTAGTTTGACTTTGACCAACCAACGGGGTACAAACTAAAAAAGTGTCAAACGAAAAAGTGACCAACCACCGGGGGTTGAGTGTACCGCTTTAGGGTGTACCCTTGGGTGTACCGCTTAAATACGGTATGCTGATCGGAAGGAACGCGGTCAAGAAATGTTGCGTGTTCTTTTCGTGACCCCCCCAAGAAAAGTTGACAGTTCGGTATGAGCGCGATTGACGGTGTGCGCGCTTGAGGTTCTTTCGAGGAAAAAATAAAAAGATTAAAAATATTCAAAACTTAAAATTAAATAGATTAAAAATGTTTATTCAAAAACTTTTAACAACAATTATAAACAAAATTAAGAAATCAATAAATAAAAGCAAATTTAGAAATTCTTAAATTCTAAAACAAGAAAAACTGAAATTAAAAAAATATGTAATTATGAAATAAGGAAATCAAAAAACTATGTAATTATGAAATAAGGAAATTAAAAAATTAGGAAATTAGGAAACAAGGGAATTAGGAAATTTGGAAATTATGATATTAGCAAATAAGTAAAATACAGAAAATAAGAAAATTAGGAAATCATGAAACAAAGAAATTAAGAAATTAGAAAATTAATATGTAAGGAAAATAGGATGTTAGGAAGTTAGGAAATGAGGAAATGAGGAAATCAGGAAATTAGGAAGTTAGGAAATCACGAAATTAAGAAATTTGGAAATTAGGAAATAAAGAAAATTTTTAAAATTAGGAGACTAGGAAATTAGGAAGTTAGGAAGTTAGGATATTAAATTAGGATATTAGGGAATTAGGAAATAAGGAAGTTAGGAAAATAGGAGGTTAGGAAATTTGGAAATTAGGATATCAGGAAACTAGGAAATTAGGAAATTAAGAAATTAGGAAGATAGGAAGTTAGGAAATTAGGAAGTTAGGAAATTAGGAAATTAGGGAACTAGGAAATTAGGAGTTTAGGAAGTTAGGAAGTTAAGAAATTATGAAATTAATATGTTAGGAAATTAGGAAATTAGGAAATTCCTAGAAATTAGGAAATTATGAAATAAGGAAAATAGGAAATTCAGAAATTAGAAAATCGTGAAATTAGGAAAATAATATGTTAGGAAATTAGGAAGTTAGGAAATTTGGAAATTAGGAAATTAGGAAGTTAGGAAATTAGAATATTAGGAAGTGTGGAAGTTAGGAAGTTAGGAAATTGGGAAATTAGGATATCAGGAAACTAGGAAATTAGGAAATTAAGAAGTTAGGAAGTTAGGAAATTAAGAAGTTAGGAAATTAAGAAGTAAGGAAATCAGGAAATAAGGAAGTTAGGAAATTAGGAAACTAGGAAATTAGGAGTTTAGGAAGTTAGGAAGTTAAGAAATCAGGAAATTTGGAAGTATGGAAATTAGGAAATAAGGAAATTAGGATATTCGGAAACTAGGAAATTAGGAAGTTAGGAAATTTTGAAATTATAAAATAAGGCTGGAACAAATGTTTATTTTTTTTTTTCTGGAATTCCTAAATTCTTAAATTTTTAAGTCTCTTAATTCTTAAATTCTTAAATTCCTAAATTCTTAAATTCTTAAATTCTTAAATTCTTAAATTCTTAAATTCTTAAATTCTTAAATTCTTAAATTCTTAAATTCTTAAATTCTTAAATTCTTAAATTCTTAAATTCTTAAATTCTTAAATTCTTAAATTCTTAAATTCTTAAATCCTTAAATTCTTAAATTCTTAAATTCTTAAATTCTTAAATTCTTAAATTCTTAAATTCTTAAATTCTTAAATTCTTAAATTCTTAAATTCTTAAATTCTTAAATTCTTAAATTCTTAAATTCTTAAATTCTTAAATTCTTAAATTCTTAAATTCTTAAATTCTTAAATTCTTAAATTCTTAAATTCTTAAATTCTTAAATTCTTAAATTCTTAAATTCTTAAATTCTTAAATTCTTAAATTCTTAAATTCTTAAATTCTTAAATTCTTAAATTCTTAAATTCTTAAATTCTTAAATTCTTAAATTCTTAAATTCTTAAATTCTTAAATTCTTAAATTCTTAAATTCTTAAATTCTTAAATTCTTAAATTCTTAAATTCTTAAATTCTTAAATTCTTAAATTCTTAAATTCTTAAATTCTTAAATTCTTAAATTCTTAAATTCTTAAATTCTTAAATTCTTAAATTCTTAAATTCTTAAATTCTTAAATTCTTAAATTCTTAAATTCTTAAATTCTTAAATTCTTAAATTCTTAAATTCTTAAATTCTTAAATTCTTAAATTCTTAAATTCTTAAATTCTTAAATTCTTAAATTCTTAAATTCTTAAATTCTTAAATTCTTAAATTCTTAAATTCTTAAATTCTTAAATTCTTAAATTCTTAAATTCTTAAATTCTTAAATTCTTAAATTCTTAAATTCTTAAATTCTTAAATTCTTAAATTCTTAAATTCTTAAATTCTTAAATTCTTAAATTCTTAAATTCTTAAATTCTTAAATTCTTAAATTCTTAAATTCTTAAATTCTTAAATTCTTAAATTCTTAAATTCTTAAATTCTTAAATTCTTAAATTCTTAAATTCTTAAATTCTTAAATTCTTAAATTCTTAAATTCTTAAATTCTTAAATTCTTAAATTCTTAAATTCTTAAATTCTTAAATTCTTAAATTCTTAAATTCTTAAATTCTTAAATTCTTAAATTCTTAAATTCTTAAATTCTTAAATTCTTAAATTCTTAAATTCTTAAATTCTTAAATTCTTAAATTCTTAAATTCTTAAATTCTTAAATTCTTAAATTCTTAAATTCTTAAATTCTTAAATTCTTAAATTCTTAAATTCTTAAATTCTTAAATTCTTAAATTCTTAAATTCTTAAATTCTTAAATTCTTAAATTCTTAAATTCTTAAATTCTTAAATTCTTAAATTCTTAAATTCTTAAATTCTTAAATTCTTAAATTCTTAAATTCTTAAATTCTTAAATTCTTAAATTCTTAAATTCTTAAATTCTTAAATTCTTAAATTCTTAAATTCTTAAATTCTTAAATTCTTAAATTCTTAAATTCTTAAATTCTTAAATTCTTAAATTCTTAAATTCTTAAATTCTTAAATTCTTAAATTCTTAAATTCTTAAATTCTTAAATTCTTAAATTCTTAAATTCTTAAATTCTTAAATTCTTAAATTCTTAAATTCTTAAATTCTTAAATTCTTAAATTCTTAAATTCTTAAATTCTTAAATTCTTAAATTCTTAAATTCTTAAATTCTTAAATTCTTAAATTCTTAAATTCTTAAATTCTTAAATTCTTAAATTCTTAAATTCTTAAATTCTTAAATTCTTAAATTCTTAAATTCTTAAATTCTTAAATTCTTAAATTCTTAAATTCTTAAATTCTTAAATTCTTAAATTCTTAAATTCTTAAATTCTTAAATTCTTAAATTCTTAAATTCTTAAATTCTTAAATTCTTAAATTCTTAAATTCTTAAATTCTTAAATTCTTAAATTCTTAAATTCTTTTTTTTCAATTAAATTTATTTTATTAGTAAATAATCAATTAACAATTCCGTATTTCTTATAACCTAATAGAGTTTTGGAGTTCCTTTCAACTATGATTTGACTATAATTTATTTTGATGTAATTGGATATTCTAACAATGGGTTTGGCAAGAGAAGGAAAAATTAAAAAAAAAAACCTTCTAGATTTACTAAGGAAGAGGATAGAAATAGAAAAGCTTAAAACTAAATCACAGTATGTTTTGTCTATTGACGTCGAATTCTTAAATTCTTAAATTCTTAAATTCTTAAATTCTTAAATTCTTAAATTCTTAAATTCTTAAATTCTTAAATTCTTAAATTCTTAAATTCTTAAATTCTTAAATTCTTAAATTCTTAAATTCTTAAATTCTTAAATTCTTAAATTCTTAAATTCTTAAATTCTTAAATTCTTAAATTCTTAAATTCTTAAATTCTTAAATTCTTAAATTCTTAAATTCTTAAATTCTTAAATTCTTAAATTCTTAAATTCTTAAATTCTTAAATTCTTAAATTCTTAAATTCTTAAATTCTTAAATTCTTAAATTCTTAAATTCTTAAATTCTTAAATTCTTAAATTCTTAAATTCTTAAATTCTTAAATTCTTAAATTCTTAAATTCTTAAATTCTTAAATTCTTAAATTCTTAAATTCTTAAATTCTTAAATTCTTAAATTCTTAAATTCTTAAATTCTTAAATTCTTAAATTCTTAAATTCTTAAATTCTTAAATTCTTAAATTCTTAAATTCTTAAATTCTTAAATTCTTAAATTCTTAAATTCTTAAATTCTTAAATTCTTAAATTCTTAAATTCTTAAATTCTTAAATTCTTAAATTCTTAAATTCTTAAATTCTTAAATTCTTAAATTCTTAAATTCTTAAATTCTTAAATTCTTAAATTCTTAAATTCTTAAATTCTTAAATTCTTAAATTCTTAAATTCTTAAATTCTTAAATTCTTAAATTCTTAAATTCTTAAATTCTTAAATTCTTAAATTCTTAAATTCTTAAATTCTTAAATTCTTAAATTCTTAAATTCTTAAATTCTTAAATTCTTAAATTCTTAAATTCTTAAATTCTTAAATTCTTAAATTCTTAAATTCTTAAATTCTTAAATTCTTAAATTTTTAAATTCTTAAATTCTTAAATTCTTAAATTCTTAAATTCTTAAATTCTTAAATTCTTAAATTCTTAAATTCTTAAATTCTTGTATTCTTGTATTCTTAAATTCTTAAATTCTTAAATTCTTAAATTCTTAAATTCTTAAATTCTTAAATTCTTAAATTCTTAAATTCTTAAATTCTTAAATTCTTAAATTCTTAAATTCTTAAATTCTTAAATTCTTAAATTCTTAAATTCTTAAATTCTTAAATTCTTAAATTCTTAAATTCTTAAATTCTTAAATTCTTAAATTCTTAAATTCTTAAATTCTTAAATTCTTAAATTCTTAAATTCTTAAATTCTTAAATTCTTAAATTCTTAAATTCTTAAATTCTTAAATTCTTAAATTCTTAAATTCTTAAATTCTTAAATTCTTAAATTCTTAAATTCTTAAATTCTTAAATTCTTAAATTCTTAAATTCTTAAATTCTTAAATTCTTAAATTCTTAAATTCTTAAATTCTTAAATTCTTAAATTCTTAAATTCTTATATTCTTAAATTCTTAAATTCTTAAATTCTTAAATTCTTAAATTCTTAAATTCTTAAATTCTTAAATTCTTAAATTCTTAAATTCTTAAATTCTTAAATTCTTAAATTCTTAAATTCTTAAATTCTTAAATTCTAAAATTCTTAAATTCTTAAATTCTTAAATTCTTAAATTCTTAAATTCTTAAATTCTTAAATTCTTAAATTCTTAAATTCTTAAATTCTTAAATTCTTAAATTCTTAAATTCTTAAATTCTTAAATTCTTAAATTCTTAAATTCTTAAATTCTTAAATTCTTAAATTCTTAAATTCTTAAATTCTTAAATTCTTAAATTCTTAAATTCTTAAATTCTTAAATTCTTAAATTCTTAAATTCTTAAATTCTTAAATTCTTAAATTCTTAAATTCTTAAATTCTTAAATTCTTAAATTCTTAAATTCTTAAATTCTTAAATTCTTAAATTCTTAAATTCTTAAATTCTTAAATTCTTAAATTCTTAAATTCTTAAATTCTTAAATTCTTAAATTCTTAAATTCTTAAATTTTTAAATTCTTAAATTCTTAAATTCTTAAATTCTTAAATTCTTAAATTCTTAAATTCTTAAATTCTTAAATTCTTAAATTCTTAAATTCTTAAATTCTTAAATTCTTAAATTCTTAAATTCTTAAATTCTTAAATTCTTAAATTCTTAAATTCTTAAATTCTTAAATTCTTAAATTCTTAAATTCTTAAATTCTTAAATTCTTAAATTCTTGTATTCTTAAATTCTTAAATTCTTAAATTCTTAAATTCTTAAATTCTTAAATTCTTAAATTCTTAAATTCTTAAATTCTTAAATTCTTAAATTCTTAAATTCTTAAATTCTTAAATTCTTAAATTCTTAAATTCTTAAATTCTTAAATTCTTAAATTCTTAAATTCTTAAATTCTTAAATTCTTAAATTCTTAAATTCTTAAATTCTTAAATTCTTAAATTCTTAAATTCTTAAATTCTTAAATTCTTAAATTCTTAAATTCATAAATTTCTTAAATTCTTAAATTCTTAAATTCTTAAATTCTTAAATTCTTGTATTCTTGTATTCTTGTATTCTTAAATTCTTAAATTCTTAAATTCTTAAATTCTTAAATTCTCAAATTCTCAAATTCTTAAATTCTCAAATTCTTAAATTCTTAAATTCTTAAATTTTTCAATTCTTAAATTCTTAAATTCTTAAATTCTTAAATTTTTTAAATTTGTTCTTAAATTTTAATTAAAGATTTTTTAATTTTGGAAGAAATAGAGTTTTTGATTGTTATAATTTTGAGGTTTTCGTAAATTTGTATTTACGAATTTCTATATTTCCGATTTTTAAAACTTTTGGAATTTCGACTTGTACAATCGTTTCGAATTTTTGATCTATGGAATTTATAAAAACGTTAAAAATTAAAATTATTATTCAATTCTGCATATTTTTAATTTTGATTTTCCAATTTTCAGATTTTTGTTGAAATTTTCTTTATTATTCAAAAAAAATGTTATTTGAAATTTCTAAAATGTTTGTTTTTTTTTCACATTTTTGAATTTGTTGTTTGGTTGGATTCAAAAATTTCAGATTATTATTGTATTTTCAGTAAGAACATAGATATTTGTATGATTATTGTCGAGTTTAATTTCACTCTGATTTACTTCATTTTGGTCCCGCGAGTGTGGATAAATCGGACAGTGCAGGGGACTCATAATCCAGAGGTAGCTGGTTGGTACTAGCAATAAATTGTTGGTGACACCACAGAGTAATCCAGAGGACGCAGTCCGAACAAAAGTCATCGAATTTTGTGGCTGCGTTACGAGCTTACCCTTTGGTATCGTAGCTGCGTTATGCGTTTCCTGATGAATATTTTCATCATAGTAAACTCAGTTTTTTTTTCGATTTGTTTGTTTTGACAAGTGCTGAGCATGGAATGACGTGGATTTTAAAAATTTCAATGTTTCTTTAGAACATTTAAAAGAACTTGGGGAGCTGTAAACTTCTAGCAACTGTTAGAAGACGACCACCTCAAGTGAAGTTTTTGGGATCTTCGTGATGAACCTTTTAATCAGAGCCGTACGCCCAAGGGGTCATTTAATCCTCCTCATTACGCTGAAGTTTACAATGTATCAACATCCCCGTTGGACCAGCTCAACCGAACCAAAATAGTCGACTAAAATTGTGCTAGGACTGTTGGATGTTGCTTCCATCCTGACAGCACAGGGTCTATTCGTACTTCAACCAGGTGGCCATGAACGCCAACGGTGGAATCTGCAGGCACTGGGTCAATGCTTCAATTCAGCCCAGTATGAGGATTATAAACTAAAGTATATCAAAAGCAAAAAGCTTCCATCGACACCTATATTTCTTGTATGGTCCGTTACTACCCAAAGAAATTAATTAGAAATATTCAATAGGTAAATTCGACAATCTGCTCTTTTTGTCCACGACAAAGAGTTCGGTCACAACGGTAAACTGTATGTTTCGATTTCAACGCACTGGAGAACCGCAACAGCTCCAGAAATCTTCTTAAAACACAGCCAACGTCCTGAAATTTCCACATGCATTCTTTTTGATTCATTTTAGAGCCATTAGAAAATTCACATTGTTGATTTTGGAATTGTGAAAAAAATTGACAGCTTATAGAAAAGTCATCTGAACCTAAGAGCTCTTAGATCTGAACGCTTGAAAAAAAGTAACGCTCAAATGTCAGTTTGCCTCGTGCGTTACGACAACCGAAAGTTTTGCTGAAGGGGGGAAGTACCACGATGTACCGCATAACGCAACCATAAATCAAATGCCAGTGCTCCCTCTGGATTACTCTGTGGTGACACGATGGTCGACATCTATAAAGACAACTTCTTTTTTTACTCCATTTCGACCGAAAAACTAAATCTGTCCTTTTAGTTTCAATATTCTGCTTTTTGAGATTCGGCGGGAATTTTAAATATTATTATCTCCAATACAAAATTATTAAAACGTTTGTAATTATCAGTCGCATTCAAAAAGAAAAATTACAATTCTTTGATTTTTTCATCAAAATATATTACAAACAAGCACCGCGCGAAGAAACGTCAAACGCAATCTTTCCGTTTCTGTTACTTTTCAGCTGCGTACCGCTTAAGAAAAATCTTTTCGTGACCCTTTCCTTGACCGTTTCTTGGGCGTTTTTTTATTGAGTTTTGCGTTCCTTCCGATCTGCGTATCAGCCTTTTTTTATTTATCAGCCTTTGAAACGACAAAATAAGCAGCCTGGAATCATTTTCTTAAACATCTTGTTTAGAGATACGCCACGTTCAAATATTAGTCTAGAATAGTTGAAGTGAGCGTGCCGCGAAAGCCGTCACGAAAAAAAAGTTTCCCATGCTAATTTTGAGAAGCTTATTCAACGGGTGGACTCCGATGAGGCCCAACTCACGAAAACTGTCATCTTAGGGTCCGGCTGGTTTTTTGTAATTTTTTTTCCATTCGGCGAAATGTCCATTCGACGTTCACAAAACGTCCCATTCGGCGAATCGATCTTCGACGAAATGCCTCGCACCCTTTGTCAAACCCGCACGAGAGACGTCAGTTTCGTAACCATCAGAGAGCAAAACATGCCGATCGGTTTTTCGTGCTCCGCGTAGTCGCGAACTTTTTCACCAACTTCTTGACCGAAAAGCCGCCCCAAAATGCTGTCGCAAACGTTCCGCCATGGCCTGCGGGCCGTCATGCAACGCCACCACGGAGCCCGCACCCTATCCGCGCGTTCCCTGCCCCAGCAGCAGGACGAGTACACGGCCGAGCCGGAATATCCCCCCATCCAGGAGCTCTCGTTCCGGGCGAAAAAGGCCCGCGAGGCGGCCCAGTGGCACGAAAAGATCCGCCAGCTCAGTTCCGTCGAGGAGAAGCTGTTGGAGATTAATATGCCTAAGTATTATGGGTACAAGGCGCACATGATCAGCGACGGCAAGGTTCCGTACAATGCGCTGCCGTTGGCGCAGTACGCGACCAGGACGCACTTTGTGGAGGGACAGTTGCCGGAAGGGTACGGAAAGCTGGAGGCGGATGCCAAAGTGCTGCTGGAAGCACTGCGGGGGGAGCTGGAGGACGTTCTTGAGTTTGAGTTGGGTGGGTACAGCCACCCGGAACTCTCGGACGAATCGCTGACCGCCCAGCAGCGCGAGGAACTCCTCACTTCGTCGCTACTTCGCGCCCTCAACCGAGTGCTCGTGAACGGCCTGTCCGGCCAGCACTCGCACCTGGCCGAGCTCGAGCAGGACTTTGATCCGCGCCACGAAGCGTTCTGGTTCGTCGGCGGAATGCCACCGCCTTCGTTAGTTCGCAAAATCAAGGAAGGCGTCGAGTGGCAAAAGCCGTACGCTGATGATCCGTACGACCGTAAGTTCCAGTACGTTGGGCAGCCATACCTGGCGCTGCGCCACAAACATCCACTCGGGCCGGTCGCCGGAGACGATTTGGCAACGTTGGATTACCGCAAGGATAACGTTGAGATTCCAGTGTTCAAGTACGATCCCATCTCGCTCGGATATCACACGGAGCAACGCTACGCCACGACCATTCCCGGCTTCTGGCCCGGTGACCAGCACGAGTTCGGACTGGTCTCGTTTCAGCGGCGAAGTCACGCCCAGATTCGCCACACCTACTGCGCCGTAGACGACCTCCAGGAAGCACTCCACGCGCAGGCCATCTTCTCCAGCTATGCTTGGCTGTTCGGCCAGGCTTGCTATCAAGGATTCTCCACCTTCAACGACCTTACCTACCCCCTCACCACGCAAACAATCACCACCGACGGCAAAAACTGGTCCTTTTACGTCTACCAGCTCAACACGACCCTCGTCCACTCGGACCAACCCGAGCAGAACCCGCGCTACAACCGCTGCTGGGGCACGCAAGAACTCCAACTGTACGACCACATCGACGAAGCCACCGGCAAAATCCACGGCCTCAACGACCAAGTCCTCCTCCACCTAATCTCCTTCTACGCCAACGCCCCCAAACCTCCACAATCCATCGACCTAAAACCAAACCTGTGCAAAACGGAGACCCGCGTGGCCAACATCATCGACGAGAAGCGGCGCGTCTTCATGGAGCAAAACTACAAGTACCGCGTTTCGAACCGACCCCGTCACCGGCCCGACCCCGAGCTGTACCTGTGGGAGAAGATCTACAAGGTGGACAACAACACGCGGCCAATGGAACCGAAGCGGCGCCCCTTCGAGCTGCACCAGAACATGTATCGGCGCCGTTTGGACGAGCACGCGCCCAAGTACATTCCGCGCCAGGTGCGACCGGACGGACCGAAGAGCAAGCCCCGCTTCGAGGCGACGTACTATCCGAGCGTCAGGCGATAAAGGGGTGAGTTGTGCTTTTTTTTCTTCTTAGTGTGATGTATCAATAAAATGTTGGTCGAAAATTGCAGGCAGGATTTCTAAAGTTTTGAAAGAAATTCCTTTTTAAGCTGTTGTTTTAAACATCTATGCTCAAACTCAATCGATTTCAATGAATCATATGATATCTTTGCGGTTAACTTTACGCAGTTGGTCTGGCCTGATTAAAAAAGAAAAAAGAAGGGGCTCGCACATAAACTACGTGATCCTTAAATTGGAGAACTTTATTTATTTATTTTAAATGTCATTTTTTAACAAATAATACCATATTAAAATGTCATCAACATTTATTCAACGTTATTAATCGATAAGTTAATCGCCGTTAATTTTACCTTACAGCAATAACGATAAGGTTATCGATTTCGAAATATGGTATAATTTTAACAGCCATAACATATATTTATAACTTTTTCTCCATCGGCTTTGAGACTAACATGGAGAAAGTGAACATAAAACATAATTTCAAATGTTGTATCAAAAGTATTAAACCGTAGTCGAATTCTGTTGAAAAATATTTGCAAATAACCCTAGGCTATTTATTGCACAATTTTTTCCTAAGTTTAATTAGGCCCTCCATCAACAATCAGCGAAAAAAAATTCGCAATTCGCAATTTTCAGTGTAAGAACGGGCCTTGACCGATCTTATGCACCAGGTTCCCGACGAACACGCACTGCCCTTACACCTACATCTCACCCTTGCTCTGAGTCAGTACGAGCAACACGCTAGAACACGCTTTGAGTGTTCGTGCCAGGCATGCACACCTTCTTTTCCGGTTGCGCATTTTAACTCGGCCGGGGGTGGTATATTGCGTAGGGTTTGATGTAAGTATAAGTGCCTAATCATTTATAGTGTGCCTATCAATTTTCATTAAAGCAAAAACTATTTTATTTTAGTTTGAATTCAAAAACTTATTGTTATTTTACTGTGTATTTTTTTCTCCTGAAATATTCCCTAATGTTAAGTCGTGTTTATCTGTTGATATTTCTTATGTCGCGGTGCTTTGTTACAATTTGTTGGACCTAAGCATGTTATTCAAAAGTTTACCAAAAGTACAATAGTAGTATTTGTGTTAATCCTTCAATCATTCCATTAATTGAGTAAGGGCTCGAACCTCACTTGTTAGGAAACAATAGACAGTAAAGGAGAATATACTTTATAAAGAAGCAATAGTAAGAGAATCATAATTGTATGTTAAAAAAATAAAAAGAATAAGCTTGATGTATACATGTAGAAATAGGCAATAGTTAATAAATAGAGATAACAAACAAATTTAGATTATTGTTATGATGGGCAAGATAAAAAATTATTCAAATAAATAAATAAAGAAGTAAATCAACAAAGAATAGGCAAATGATAATTAGACTTGGTATTACTAGTACATTAGGGGAAGGTTTATTTTAAAGAAAACACACAGTTTGTTAAAGCAGCATTATTTGGAAAAAAGAGTGCAAGCATTGAGAGATACGAGAATCAAGAGTTAATAAAATCAAAACCAAGAAGAAGTACGAATCAGTCGAGCAAAATAAAAACAGGAGATAGATGGTAGCTGGAAATTGATAGGAGAGAAACCCCGCTCTGCGACGTTCAGGTACATCCGCAGCAATTGAATCAACATACTGCGAATCAAAACAATACCGTCTACAATCACAAATAACTTCCCTTTCCCACATTGACGCGCCCCTTTCTTCTAGCCGTCTCGACTCTGACCCTCGCTGGTCAAAGGCTTACGATCCGTTTCCACAGGCCACCAGCTAGGTCATCATGAAAACCAAGCCAACGTGGAGGTAAGAAAATAGGACACTTGCAAGGAACTAGAGCTATACTGTCCTGATCAAGAATGATCTAACAGGACTACGGACGTAGTCAGTGACGCTCCTTCCAGGATGTTCCTCGCCTGAGCGTCAACTGAAGAGGTATCATCAGTATCATTCACCGTTGGCCTGCAACAATCAGTGAACAAAAAAAGAAAATATTTTTTAAGATGCAAAACTCAATTAAAAATCAAAATAGACGTTCAAACACTTGAAAACATTTCTTAATGTGAAACAGTAAGGCAGCGCCATATTGACACCACGACTCGAGTTTTTGGAAGCACCTTCAAACCTACGGAGCTCGCGACTGAAAACTACAAACGTATCAATAATTTGGTATTCGATATAATAATATTGAAATTTTTCAATTTGTTTACTATGTCGAACACAGAATCTTGAAATCATGAGGGAAAAGCCTAACAATTATCACTAAATTTGCTGGCACAAAAATTTTAAAATTAAAACTGAAACTGAAAAAATAATTATTTTTTTAAATATTTATGAAAATTTAAAACAAGTAAGAAATTTCAAAATTTTAAAATACAAATATAGAATATTTTTCACGAAGTCCTATAAACAAATGTAAACATTGAGTGAATCCCTCTCACACCTTTTTTAAATGTCCATTGGATTAAATCAGAGCAATGAAAAATTTAAACAAGTAATAAATTTCAAAATTTTAAAATACAAATATAGAATATTTTTGACTAGGTCATATAAACAAATGTAAACATTGAGTGTGCCCCTCTCACACCTTAAATAAAAATAAAAAAAAATTAGAAAATTAAAAACAAATTAAAAATTTAGTAAGCCAAAAGTTTAAAAGAAAAATTAAACTCAAAACATTTTTTTTAATTAAAAAAACTGAACTAAAAAAATATAAAACTTTGAAAGTTTTAGAACCGATTTTTTCTTTTTAAACATTAGTAAATTTTTTTAGGAATTTAAGCATTTAACAATTTAAGCATTTAACAATTTAAAAACCATTATCAGATTGGGTCTGGGGTGAGATTGGGTCATACACATTTCTGCATTTTTGAATAACCCAATCTCAGCCGCCAGACCCAATGCACGGGATTGAAACTCGTCTGAAAAACCTGTATCATTTTCTCATTCGAAACATTGGCGCCACATGGTGGTAGCTGCCCTGTATATTACACTGTGAAATTATCCATGGTCAATCCAAGGAACCAGAAGGTGATAACAGAAATGTCTGTCCAAAAGGGGGCTGCAAAAAAACTTATTATTTTTAACAAATTTTCGACCAAATCAGCAACGAATTACAAGTTTGACAGTCCAACTACTGTTAAAAGTGTGTTTTGTAATTTGTTTTTGCATAACAACATTTTTTTTTTACGAAAGTGCCAAAAATATTCGTGATCACCTTTTGCCTCTTGGTGGTGCTTTGTGTTAGTATGTGTGTGGTGGATGTTTGCGGACGTGCACGCAAAACACAGAACAGTGAGAACTAGCGAAAATGCCTCACTTTCTTCTGAAACAAGTCGCCATATTGAAATTGCTTGAAGATTCATACCCGTGCCCAATGTCAAAGAGAAAATATAAAGAAAATATAATTAAATGACCGATTCTTTCGTGACGGGACAACGTTTGTACGCATATGTTTTCAGTTTTTTGCTGATAACTTTAAAATCTGTGGAAAAAGGTACCAATATTTATACAAATTTGGAAAGAACATTAAATTTCCTATAAGATTCACTCCAGCAAACATTTAAAAACACAAAGTTTGAGTCAAGTGAGATACAAATGTAGCGTGACGGGACAACATCGTACAATTGGATCATTTTGATTTTTATACACAAAAGTGAAGAACTCTGCTCTCCTAGTAAGTTAAAAAAAACCTTTTTCTACAGTTGTTTCTAAAATGAAAAACGAAGATTTTGCTTCCTGGATCACCTAATTTCGTCAAATTTTGTTGATTTGACATGTACTTCTTTTCGTGACGGGACAACGCAGATATTTTGCAAAAGAGGGTTTTGCTCGCGTTGTCCCGTCACGAAATGAAGCAACTGTGAAAATCTCTACTGACTAGTCAACTTTAACTAATTTGGGGTCGCTGAGCTCGAATATGACTCCTAGAATACTCCAAAGTATTCAGGGAATGTGCAATCCAAGATGGCGGCCAATATGGCGGTGCTAGAATATTCGATATTTTATAAAGAAATGTAACAGGGAATGAACAGGTCAAATTCAACTAAGGGTTGTTGAACTCGAATATGAGCCCTAGAATATTCCAAAATACTCAGGGAATGTGCGATCCAAGATGGCGGCCAATATGGCGAAGCTAGAAAATTTGTTTTTTTTTCAGATGTGTAACAGGCTATCAACGGATCAAATTTAACTAATTTGGGGTCGCTGAACTTGAATATGAGCCATATAATACTACAAAGTACTAAGGTAATGTGCAATCCAACATGGCGGCCAATATGGCGAAGCTAGAAATTTTGATTTTTTTCAGGGCAATCAACGGGTCAAATTTAACTAATTTGGGGTCGCTGAACTCGAATATGAGCCATAGAATACTCCAAAGTACTCAGGGAATGTGCAATCCAAGATGGCGGCCAATATGGCGAAGCTAGAAAATTGAATTGCATTCCCTGAGTACTTATTTATTTATTTGTCACCATCTTCGGCATTATGCCGCACAGACCGTTCTAAGGACTTTCGAATATTTTAAGGCGTATATCCGAGTTCATCATCCTCAAATTAATTAAATTTGACCTGTTGACTGCCTGTTACATTTCTGTATAAAAAATCCCAATATTCTAGGTTCGCCATCTTGAATTTCACATTTCCCGAATACTTTGAAGTATTCAAGAGGTCGTATCCGAGTTCAGCGATCCTTAATTAATTAAATTTGACTAGTTGAAATCATTTATGGTGGTTTTTCCATTCAGCCGCCATATTAGACGCCATCTTGAATATCTCCTTCCCTTTGAGACTCAGGGAAATCAACAGGCAAATTTGGATTCAGGAGGGTCGAGACACGATTTGCTTCTAGACACGAGAAATTAGCACCTTTTTTTGAATTCGTGCCTTGACCAAAAAGTTGGCGTGACGGGACAACGCAAACTTGCGTCAGTCGTAACTCTGGTTCCTTTTGACCAATTTTCGATTTCTAAGAAGCATTTTAAAGGGTTTTTCGAGTAAGAAGAGAATCCAAAATATGATGCAAATCCGATTTCACGAACCATTGCAAACTAAACAATTGTAATTTTTCGTGACGGGACAACGCTTCCATATACCCCCTTTTTAAATGTCCTGTATAATTTTATACCTACAGAATCTGCTTTTGTCAATAAGAGGGCTTATAAAAGAGTCGATTTACTATAAAATTCCGTTTAGAATGATTAAATATCTGCATTCCATCCATTAATTTGAGCAATTCGACGCCAACATTTCAAAAAGCATCATGTACAAACCATGCGTTTTGAGAAAATCGCATTTGAATGTTGAGCATCCATTTTCAATTCCCATTTTAATATAAAAGCAAAATAAGATGTTCTAATGATAACAAACGATGAAAAACGTTGCTTTTATTGATACTTGATCATCCAAATTCAATAAAACATTATTTCCGTAATTTTATTTGAGAAAAACAAAAATATTTTGTTTTGAAATCACCAACGTCTATATCACCCTGCTGTCATTGAGGGAGACGCTTTGTTATGATTCGTTTTTCTTCGCCGAATGTACATGGCGCTTTGTTCATATTGCTTTTTTTCCGTCACGAGGTTCATGTAGTCTTTTGTTTGACAGGTTGACAGGGCTAAATAAACAGGGACTGCTGATGGCAGAGATTTTGTTTATGTTACTTTATTTAAAATCATGATTAAACAGACTTTACTGAAGTAACTTTTGCTCATTTTTGGTGGAGAGGTAGCTTATTAGGAGTACTTTCAGAATATGCAATAACCCAGAAAGTGTCAAAATGTACATGATGTCTTTTGAAATGTTACCGTCGAATTATTTAAAAAAGTTGGGAAAATTAAAAATTTCCAGCGTTTATACATTATACAACTTCTGCTCACAGATATGTTTAGAATAGGAACATCGATGTGGAAATATGTTTTTTGTGCGGTTCAAATAGTTGTAAAACATGGAAAATTAACAGATCCATCCACAGTTCAACTTGAAAAAATGAATGCTTGGTAAACAAGCGCTAAGAATCGGTCAAATCAGAAAATTATCAAACCAAAAAATGCAAAAATTTAAAAATTCCAAAAACTAGGAATGTGATTGAATTTTGATTGTTCGAAACTTTGTCAAGATTTCATTTCAGACAATCCAACAAAGAAATTTTAATGTTTCGAAAAATGTGGGTTTCTAACTAACAAACGTCTGATTTTCTGTAAATTGAGATTTAAAAATTTAAGAATTTTTGTATTTAGGAATTTTAGAACATAAGGATTTGAGAATTAAGTAATTTTAGAATTAAAAAAATTAAGCATTTAGGAATTTCAGCAATTTAGAATTTAAGAATCGTCGTTCGAGGGGTGAAATTGGGTCATACAAATTTCTGCATTTTTTTATGACCCAATCTCAGCCGCCAGTCCCAATGTCACTCTGGATGACGGAATATAAGAATTGAGCATTTGGGAACTTAGGGATTTTTAAATGAAGGAATAAAAGGATGTTTGAGTTAAGAAAATCAAGAGAAAACAAAATATTAAGTTGGAATGACAAGTCCACAAGCCCACATTTCAACATTTTAATCAATTATTCATGACAAAATTGTGTTAATGCAATCATTACTAAGTTTTCAATAGGGCGTCCAATTTTCCGGGTTTAGAATTTCCCGGGAAACGGGAAACATATTTTTAAAATGGCGGGAATTCCCGGGATCCCAGTAATTTTTTTAAACAGTTATAAAATCTATGTATTTTATATAGTTGTTATATTTTCAAGCTAAAGATCGTAGAATTAGCTCAATAATATAACGAGGTTGACTTGACTTTATAGCTGTCGGCCACTATTCCTAGTACCAACCACTAGTGTCTTCCTTTTAACTACAAGTACTTCGCCGCCCTGGGCTCCTAAGTGTATGAAAGTATGGCACGGAGCGACGGCGCCGGATACCCATATTTACACTCAGAATTTTCGAGCGCCCGCCGCGGGATTCGAACCGGCAACCTTTGGATTGAGAGTCCAGTGCGCGGTCCGATTGATCCACACGGGCGGGACTAAATAATATAAATTGGTGATAATCTACATTAAATGTATTAAATATTATTTTCAATATAAACAAGGACGAAATTGAATTTAAAAACGTTTTTTTGTGTCTTTGTTGTGCTTTGGATTTCAAACGAACTACAATTTTTTATTCCAATGTGGTTCAAATTTAATAAGTCTTTCATAAATATATTTATTTTATTTATTTTTTTAATATGACATGATTAGAAAAGTTTAAAAAATTCATTTGAAAATGTATAAAAAACAATAAGCGACAAGAAATAAAATGACAAACTAGTCAGTATAAAATTTTAGATAAGTTTTAAATTTTTTGTTCTATATAAAACATATTTTACAAATTGTGTTTGATGAAAAATAATTTAATTTGAGCTATTACACTACGGCAAACAAACTCGCACTTTTGGCAGTTTACTATTTAGTTTGCCTGCTTTGTTTGTTTGCCTGGTTTTGTTTGTACAAACGTCATTCTGCATACATTCTGCCTTGTTTTCGAGTTTGGCAAACTGTCAAACACGAAAAAGTGCGAGTTTGTTTGTTTGCGGTAGTGTAATAGCTCCTTTAGGCTGTTGCAAATATTTTTCGAAGTTTTTGTCTCCACCCCTTCAAAAACGGTCTCAAAAATCAGGGGACAAAAAAAATATTTTTTTAACTTTAAAATTTTAATGTGTGCAATCGGCTAAAAACATTTCAATATGCATTCCTCTGCGTTGAAACCTCGTTTTAAACATATTTGAAACATGTTTAAATTAATTTAAACATATTTTAGTGAGTTTTACAGCACCGGAAAGTTAATTTCCGCAAAAAAAAATCGTTAAAGCTTAGATTTTTTGAAAACTAATGAAAACTGCTGTGTAATGAGAGATCGAAGTAGGTCGCGCTGCGGGTCGGACGCAAATTTTTGTGCTCCTGTCATTTACATGGAATTTTTAAGTTTTTTATGTTTGAGACAAAATTTAAATGTCTCTAAAATTATTCGAACGGTTTGTGAATGTTTTAAAACTTGTGCACCTGGTGAAGGAGGAAACTTTTTCGTCCGCGCCGGAAGAGAAGTGAGAAGGAGACCATCAACCAAGTGAATTACAAAATTCGCGTTACGGGACAGCTTTATACCGGACGGCGCTGGGTGGCGATTGCCATCCAATTCTGGTCAGAAGAAGATTAGTGGACGTTGGCCAATATGCACAACTAGGTGGAGCTGAGGGTCTGAAATATTGGAACCGTTAGGATCGCTAATCAAAATTTGGATTTGTGTTTCTGCGGCATAAAACGGCTGTTCAAGATCGTGTTGTTCAAACCCGGTGAGGAATTTCCTTTTTGCATCCTTATTTAAATTTCAAGTGTTGCAGGAGCGGCCGTGGCTGACTGGTTACGGTGTTCACTTTATAAGCGAATGGTTCTGGGTTCAATTCCCATCTGCTCCCAATGAGAAAGTTAAAGAAATATTAATTCTTGAAATTCCTGAACATGAACAAAAAATCAAAATTGCTCGAGGCGGGGTTCGATCCCCGTCCAGATTCGCGGCTTTATGAGCATGACTAGAATTAGGAATACTGCTAACAATTATATACGCGCTGGATCTTTGTCCATATGACGAGTGTCCGGAAGTTCTGAATAACGTTTGGATCAAATTGATGCAAACGTTCTTTAGGGCGGGGCTTGTCGATCCAGCGGAGGTACCTCGCGCTCGGCTAGCCAGCGTAGAAATGGGTCACCGAAGCTTGGCAGAGCTAACACCTTCCAAATGCCTATGCGAGTTATTTGCATGTATAGGAGGTCAAAATCTAAAATACATGGAAACAACTCAATTTGTAAGAAGCGGCCGCGTGGCCCCGTTTGGTTGGTTGCACACACACACACACACACACTAATGAAAACTGCTGTGTAATACATCTTTGCATTGAAATGTTGAAATTCTGTTCGTTCCTTCGCAAAAAACAGCCCTATATTTTTTTCAAAGAAATTTTTTCACGTAATGCAAAGAAATTTTTTCACGTAATCCTAAAATGAAGCTTAGATTGCTGATATTATTGTTTACAGCGATAAAGCTTATTTTTCTGAGTACAATGACCCTTTGTACGACCACAAAGAGTTTAAAATGGATTTTTAAATCAATTTTGAAAAATTATCCTCGCGGACCTTCTTGACAGAAAAGCTCCTACTTGACAGCTCGTTCTAAAGGCCATAGTTGATCCATCGAAAAAATGTTGTCTTGTCAAAAAAAAAATTGCATTAAAATGAAAAAAAGTGATCAGAAATGGTTTTTAAGCGTGTTTTTTACCGTTGTACATAAAAATTGACATAGGGCTTTAGTACCCAATTCCCATTTTTTGGACTTGTGTGAATCGAACTCCTTTTTTCCGGCGGCTCCTTTTTTCACCCAAGCACCTCTAGCGGCCAATGAGAGAACTATGTACTCCTAGACTCAAACCTGAAATAACGCCATCTGTGTGCACAGACAAACAAAAAACGTTACATAATCCACCCTTACCCAGTCACGATGTTCTAGCAGGATTCTAGCAGAGTTCTTACAGAGCTGGATATTCTTACAGAATTCTAGCAGAAATGTTCTACCGTTCTAGCAGGATTCTGGCAGAACCAGCTCTACTAGAATATTTCGTGACTAGGTTGCTGCCTTCCTCACTTTTAGAGGGAAAATAGACACAAAAGAGCGGACCTTTCAGTGTTCTATCAACTTGATTCATTATTCATACCATCAGATTGGGTAGTCAGATCTTTAGGGCACTTATCTGGAGTTTTTTTAAAAGGTCCAATAAACCAAATTTTCAGTTTTTGCTTTTTGGGTGTTTTTTAATACCCCTGACTCAAGGCGGTTTCAAAAACACCCAAAAAGAAAAAAAACTGGAAATTTGGTTTATTGGACCTTTAATGCTAGTATGCAGATCGAAAGGAAAGGGGTCAAGAAACAGCTTTACGAACAGCAGAACAAAGGTGAGGGAGCGATTTCTTGGGGCTTCTTGGGGCCTCTCTGACTTGCTTGCGCTACCGCTGCTGCCCATTTGATTTTTTTCTTGACCGGTTCCTTCCGAAGTGCGTAAAAAATTCCTGTTATGTGCTTATAGCTTTTGATCCCTATAGGGTTGTCGGATCTTCAATCTTTTGAACTCGTTGGAAAGGTTTTTTTACAAAAAACACCCTTTTTACAATCTTCTGGACTTTTGTTAAAATCGTTTTTTTAGCGTAACTTTTGAGGAACTAAACTTGATCGAAGTAGGCGGCGAGGCAGGTCGGACGCAAATTTTTCTGCTCTTGTAATTTTTATGAAGTTTTTCGGTTTTTTTTTCTATCTGTTTGAATTAAAACATAATAATTCGGATGAAATCGACCAAACCAATGAATAGGGATTGTAGAATATACCCATAGCACTCATAAAAAAAAAAATGATGCATATGAATGTAGTGGCAAGCGTTGGGCCACACCAGCCCAATCTCCCTTAGAAACTTAATATTTTCAGATATTCCCCCCTTTATGCGGCTCGTATGATATGAAGGCTCATGAAATCGACCAAACCAATGAATAGGAATTGCAGAATATACCCATAGCATTCATATAAAATGATGCATATGAATGTAGTGGCAAGCGTTGGGCCACACCAGCCCAATCTCCCTTAGAAACTTAATATTTTCAGATATTCCCCACTTATGCGGCTCGTATGATATGAAGGCTCATGAAATCGACCAAACCAATGAATAGGGATTGTAGAATATACCCATAGCATTCATAAAAAATGATGCATATGAATGTAGTGGCAAGCGTTGGGCCACATCAGCCCAATCTCCCTTAGAAACTTAATATTTTCAGATATTCCCCACTTATGCGGCTCGTATGATATGAAGGCTCATGAAATCGACCAAACCAATGAATAGGGATTGTAGAATATACCCATAGCATTCATAAAAAATGATGCATATGAATGTAGTGGCAAGCGTTGGGCCACATCAGCCCAATCTCCCTTAGAAACTTAATATTTTCAGATATTCCCCACTTATGCGGCTCGTATGATATGAAGGCTCATGAAATCGACCAAACCAATGAATAGGGATTGTAGAATATACCCATAGCATTCATAAAAAATGATGCATATGAATGTAGTGGCAAGCGTTGGGCCACATCAGCCCAATCTCCCTTAGAAACTTAATATTTTCAGATATTCCCCACTTATGCGGCTCGTATGATATGAAGGCTCATGAAATCGACCAAACCAATGAATAGGGATTGTAGAATATACCCATAGCATTCATAAAAAATGATGCATATGAATGTAGTGGCAAGCGTTGGGCCACATCAGCCCAATCTCCCTTAGAAACTTAATATTTTCAGATATTCCCCACTTATGCGGCTCGTATGATATGAAGGCTCATGAAATCGACCAAACCAATGAATAGGGATTGTAGAATATACCCATAGCATTCATAAAAAATGATGCATATGAATGTAGTGGCAAGCGTTGGGCCACATCAGCCCAATCTCCCTTAGAAACTTAATATTTTCAGATATTCCCCACTTATGCGGCTCGTATGATATGAAGGCTCATGAAATCGACCAAACCAATGAATAGGGATTGCAGAATATACCCATAGCATTCATATAAAATGATGCATATGAATGTAGTGGCAAGCGTTGGGCCACACCAGCCCAATCTCCCTTAGAAACTTAATATTTTCAGATATTCCCCCCTTTATGCGGCTCGTATGATATGAAGGCTCATGAAATCGACCAAACCAATGAATAGGAATTGCAGAATATACCCATAGCATTCATATAAAATGATGCATATGAATGTAGTGGCAAGCGTTGGGCCACACCAGCCCAATCTCCCTTAGAAACTTAATATTTTCAGATATTCCCCACTTATGCGGCTCGTATGATATGAAGGCTCATGAAATCGACCAAACCAATGAATAGGGATTGTAGAATATACCCATAGCATTCATAAAAAATGATGCATATGAATGTAGTGGCAAGCGTTGGGCCACACCAGCCCAATCTCCCTTAGAAACTTAATATTTTCAGATATTCCCCCCTTTATGCGGCTCGTATGATATGAAGGCTCATGAAATCGACCAAACCAATGAATTGGGATTGCAGAATATACCCATAGCATTCATATAAAATGATGCATACGAATGTAGTGGCAAGCGTTGGGCCACACCAGCCCAATCTCCCTTAGAAACTTAATATTTTCAGATATTCCCCCCTTTATGCGGCTCGTATGATATGAAGGCTCATGAAATCGACCAAACCAATGAATAGGAATTGCAGAATATACCCATAGCATTCATATAAAATGATGCATATGAATGTAGTGGCAAGCGTTGGGCCACACCAGCCCAATCTCCCTTAGAAACTTAATATTTTCAGATATTCCCCCCTTTATGCGGCTCGTATGATATGAAGGCTCATGAAATCGACCAAACCAATGAATAGGAATTGCAGAATATACCCATAGCATTCATATAAAATGATGCATATGAATGTAGTGGCAAGCGTTGGGCCACACCAGCCCAATCTCCCTTAGAAACTTAATATTTTCAGATATTCCCCACTTATGCGGCTCGTATGATATGAAGGCTCATGAAATCGACCAAACCAATGAATAGGGATTGTAGAATATACCCATAGCATTCATAAAAAATGATGCATATGAATGTAGTGGCAAGCGTTGGGCCACATCAGCCCAATCTCCCTTAGAAACTTAATATTTTCAGATATTCCCCACTTATGCGGCTCGTATGATATGAAGGCTCATGAAATCGACCAAACCAATGAATAGGGATTGCAGAATATACCCATAGCATTCATATAAAATGATGCATATGAATGTAGTGGCAAGCGTTGGGCCACACCAGCCCAATCTCCCTTAGAAACTTAATATTTTCAGATATTCCCCCCTTTATGCGGCTCGTATGATATGAAGGCTCATGAAATCGACCAAACCAATGAATAGGGATTGCAGAATATACCCATAGCATTCATATAAAATGATGCATATGAATGTAGTGGCAAGCGTTGGGCCACACCAGCCCAATCTCCCTTAGAAACTTAATATTTTCAGATATTCCCCACTTATGCGGCTCGTATGATATGAAGGCTCATGAAATCGACCAAACCAATGAATAGGGATTGTAGAATATACCCATAGCATTCATAAAAAATGATGCATATGAATGTAGTGGCAAGCGTTGGGCCACATCAGCCCAATCTCCCTTAGAAACTTAATATTTTCAGATATTCCCCACTTATGCGGCTCGTATGATATGAAGGCTCATGAAATCGACCAAACCAATGAATAGGGATTGTAGAATATACCCATAGCATTCATAAAAAATGATGCATATGAATGTAGTGGCAAGCGTTGGGCCACATCAGCCCAATCTCCCTTAGAAACTTAATATTTTCAGATATTCCCCACTTATGCGGCTCGTATGATATGAAGGCTCATGAAATCGACCAAACCAATGAATAGGGATTGTAGAATATACCCATAGCATTCATAAAAAATGATGCATATGAATGTAGTGGCAAGCGTTGGGCCACATCAGCCCAATCTCCCTTAGAAACTTAATATTTTCAGATATTCCCCACTTATGCGGCTCGTATGATATGAAGGCTCATGAAATCGACCAAACCAATGAATAGGGATTGTAGAATATACCCATAGCATTCATAAAAAATGATGCATATGAATGTAGTGGCAAGCGTTGGGCCACATCAGCCCAATCTCCCTTAGAAACTTAATATTTTCAGATATTCCCCACTTATGCGGCTCGTATGATATGAAGGCGTCTCGTGGCGCAGGGGTAGCGGCTTCGGCTGCCGATCCCGATGATGCTATGAGACGCGGGTTCGATTCCCGCCTTATCCACTGAGCTTCTATCGGATGGTGAAGTAAAACGTCGGTCCCGGTTTCTCCTGTCTCGTCAGAGGCGCTGGAGCAGAAATTCCACGTTAGAGGAAGGCCATGCCCCGGGGGGCGTAGTGCCAATAGTTTCGTTTTTTTATGATATGAAGGCTCATGAAATCGACCAAACCAATGAATAGGGATTGTAGAATATACCCATAGCATTCATAAAAAATGATGCATATGAATGTAGTGGCAAGCGTTGGGCCACATCAGCCCAATCTCTCTTAGAAACTTAATATGAAGGCTCATGAAATCGACCAAACCAATGAACCGGCGGACAAAATTTAACCTCAATCTTGTTCGTGTACGTGTACATTTGCACGTACTTCCATCAGATGACGGCTTACATCCAAGGAAACTATATTGGGCATTACATTGAATATTTAATATTTCAAAATGATTTTATTTTTCAGCGTTGTCTGTTAAAACCCTTCGGAAGTCGCGTTGTTTGGAGTTTTTTTTAAGTGTCCTTACAAAGCGTGTACAAAGTCCAATTCGGGAGCAACATTTGAAAGGGGCGGTACGACATTGTTCTTACGGCCTTTCGTCCCATTTAAACGCGTGTAATTAAAGGCCGTAAAGCAATGTCGTACCGCCCCTTTTAAATGTTGCTCCAGATTTAAAATAATTTGGGCATTAATGGCGTTTATGCCCAATAATTCGACCTTCTTGTCTAACTCCACGGAATTCACATTCTATCATCATCTGGCGCCCTGTGATTGGTTGAAAAGGTTTTGCGTTTGACAGCCATAATCAACTGTGATAACTGTTGACAGTGGTGTCAGATAGTTAAATGGTTGATGTGATACAGACATACTCTGTCCTGATGTTTTAAAAATTCTGTAAAATGGCAAAATTAGAATTCTCATAACTTGCTTAACTTTAGCCTGGTCTACAATAGGAAACTCGCAGGATCGCAGATGCAAGCGCAAGTTTTAAACACATGCAAATCAATCTGATCTTCTACAATAAGGATTTCTAGGCCCAGTGAAAAAAATATAATTTAACTTTAAAATGACGAACTTCTCGTCACAGTGTCCTGATGCAAACAATGATCGAGCTCGAGCTGTCACAGCCCTGCGAAGTATGTTGGCTGACATATCGGGCGGCCAGTAAAAAAAACAGCTAGAAGTCGCCTGACAAAAAACTTTTGCTAGAAAGAGATAGGAAACCTGATGCAAACAAACCTCCAGCTGTAGTGTAAACATACTTTGAATGTGTTGGTAAATTTCTGACTAGAAAGCCTTATGGCAATGCTGCGGTGCTGCGATTCTGTACTAAAATCGCAGACCGCAGGTCACATGTTCTAAATTTTGAAATAAATGAAAATTTTCGCAGGATTTCTGCGTTGACAGTTCCTAATGGGAAATCACAGCAACCAACGCAGCCCATTGTAGATACTCGCAGGAAAGTCTGCGTATTTTGAACGAAAAATTTTCACATCTGTCATCGCGGCGCTGCATAGGATCGCAGCAGTTTCCCGATGTAAATCAGGCTTAACTTATTCAAGAATAATACTTTTTTGTATCTACTCTGATTCCGAAAAAATATGAAAATTGTTGAAGTTTGGTTGGGCGCATGCATTACTGAGTGTAGTAGGCGTACTGCGGTATTACGTATTTGTCAAAATCATAGACCGAATAGCAAAATTTGCCAATTTATTTTTTTAAAAAAAAGGTCCTATAAGCTATTTTTGTTCATATGTTTACAGGACCTAATAAAAAAAAGTCTAGATTTACCGTTTATGATAGTACTGTCAGTCCCCACAGCAAAACCACATCGCCCTACTGTCAAAAAAGCTAAATATTAAGACCGGGTTATACGAAAAAAAATTAAAAGGGTTATTTTAGAAATGTTATTTATTTTTGGAAATGCATCCAAAAAACTGAAGATCTGACAACCCTATCGAAAGTTATGATCACTTAAGTTTTCAAAACAAGCCTCTCTGAAGCCGGAGCTCAAAAACTTTCATAAAAAAGCGGATGAATCATGCATATCCTTTCTTTGACTGAGTAATCAAAAGATCTTTTCAATGCATTGAAAAAGATGGAGATTTGTCAACCGTATCAATAGTAAGAATATTTTGAATAACATTATACTAGATCCATCAAGCGACCATCGTTGTATTCGTAATCAAAAGATCTTTCAAGTTTAATAGATCGAAGATCTGACCTATCCAGGTTTTTAAGCGAAGATGGCGTTCGAATGGTGAACGTCCGAAATATCAAAATCGCGCAATAGCACCAAAATTAGAAAAAAATGTGTCTGTCATGCCATGGCACACTTTTTTCGTATTGTTGGTACCACGGCGTGATTTTGACATTTTGGGCATTCGCCTTTCAAACGCCATTTTCGCTTAAAAACCTGGATAAAAAGGTTATGAGTACACTCAACCAATCATTGACTTCCAGGTTTACAAGGAAGAGGAAAATCGTTACCAAAAAGTATCAACTCATCTAAACGAAATCATGGAATGATGGAAGTCGGCATGGTCGTAATGTTTTAAAATAAAATGCTACAGACATTTCCTCATTTCAGTACATACATTGCAAAAATAGCAAAACAGGCATCCCTGCATCAACATAAACTCAGGGGTGGTAAGCGAGTCTTTCCACCCGGATGTGTTTCAGTTAGCTCCGTAGTTTGGTGTATTTTTTCGCGAACTGGGGATTGTTTAGGAAAGTTTTTGAGAAAAGGTAAGTGAACAGTTAGTAAAACAGAATTGGTTGGTGAAATTACCTGCAAAAACATAGAAATTCTAAAATTCAATGCATCTATGTGTGAGTGTGTGTAGGTGATATTCACCTGCTCAGTCAAGAGAAGGCTGTGTTAGCAGTTTGGCAAGGGAAACAGATTAGCCAATGTTTGACAGATCCAAACGCGCTGCACACCAACAAGCAAAGCAAAACTGGCATATGCAAAATATACGTTGCGCAAGTGTGACAAGGGGGAAAAGAGATGGGGGGTACGTGAGACTGTGACGTCACGCTAGACTATTTCTTGAATACTGAAAATTCAGTCTTAAAATAAAGCTATCAAAGTTTAATGTTTAATAATTAAGACGGTCACCGCAAAACTAGAATGATTTGGGGCAATGGGGTTGGGACCAAATTGTTAGGATATTGGCCACAGCCTGAAGTGGCCAGTGCCCTGGGGAAGGATCTCCCGGTGGGACATTATTCGAACTATACGACTTGGGGCAATATGGGTATCAAAATTCATGGTTTTTGAAACTGGTAATGAAAATGGCTACACTCAACTCCCGGTGGTTGGTCCCTTTTTCGATTGACACTTTTTTAGTTTGTTGGTTGGTCAAAGTCAAACTAAAAAGACGAACTGTCACTTTTTACACGACGCTCACGCACACTATCAAAACAAACGTTTGATAGTGTGTGTGTGAACTCCGTGTAAAAAGGATGTCAACAGTTGGTGTCAAACCATTGAGGTTTGAGTGTATTTTGACCGGATTGACCACCCCCAGAGTGGCCAGTGCCCTGGGGAAGGTTCTACCGGGGGGACATTAATCGAACCATACGACTTGGGGCAACATGGGTATCAAAATTCATGGTTTTTGAAACAGATAATGAAAATGGCCATTTTGATCGGATTGGTCAGACCCGGAGTGGCCAGTGCCCTGGGTAAGGTTCTACCGGGGGGACATTAATCGAACCTTACGACTTGGGGTAATATGGGTATCAAAATTCATGGTTTTTGAAACTGGTAATGAAAATGGGCATTTTGACCGATTTACAAACTAACCCGATTTGGAACCAAGGTGACCTGATTTTGACATATTTCAAGAACCCTCAAGAAGAAGAAAGTGGAATTCTACACCCACGGCCGAAGAAGCGAACGATTTCAGTCGTTCTTCGTGGTTTACCTGATGAACTGAAACCGGATGAGGTCAAGTACCTGCTGAAGAGGGATCTCAAGCTGGACGCGCTGGAGGTGCATGTCATCAAGCGGAAGGAAAAGTCCACCGTGGACGAAACTCCTTAAAGTGTGGATACACCAATCTGAAGAAGCTCTCTGCAATGAAAGTTGTGGCAAGCACTATCATGCGGTTGGAGGCCTACCGGAACAAGCGGCCGAACGTGACCCAGTGCAGGAACTGCTAGCAGCTGGGTCATGGAACCAGGAACTGTCACCTCAAGGGAAGGTGCAACAACTGTGGGGGTCCCCACAAGACGGACGAGTGCAAAGTCCAAGAAGCCGAGCCGAAGCGGTGTGCCAACTGCTCTGGAGCCCACGAAGCCACGGACCGCAGCTGCCTCAAGCGTGCAGACTTCATCCAGAGGCGCCAGCAGGCGTCGAAACCGAAACCGCCTGCAAGGAAGGCGGAGAAGCAGAGTCCAGCAGTTCCGGCGTTTACACCGGCGGAGTTCCCTCCGCTGTCGGGAGCTGTGGCACATTTTCAACGAGTACAGCGCCAAGTTCCAGACCTTCAAGACCCGCGTGGACCAATTAAGACTCGTTAGTTACATGCTCGGCAAATACGGAGGAAAATGAGCATCTTTTTTTAATGTATTAACCATAATGTAGAAAAACATAAAATTTCATATTTCAGAAAATGTATTAATTCGACTTACAAGATGATTTGCAATCACTCCTGAAAGTTTCACGAAGATATTTCATGATTAAACTGAGTTAGAGACGATTTACGCTCATAATTTTGCCATGCGCAAAGCAAACTGTCAAACTTTGTGAACGTTTTTCTCTGAACACCGAGTTGTTTTACGGGTGCCACGATATCTCGAGATGGGAAGGACCAAATTGGCTGAAATTTGAGGTTAAGACTTACAAGACATATTCCGTGTGCATGATGAAGCCCGATTTTGAAATTTTGCATTTTAAAAAAATACAACGATTTTTGACGAAGAACTTCGTCTTAGGGCTCTATACAGGGTAGCAATCCAAAATTTCGCGAAGCGAGATGAAACGCTTTGGTTTCACTTTTCCCTCTCGGCAAATTTCCCCTCTTCTTAGCGCACGCTGGTTGGTTGAACAAACGTTTCCCAATCAGTCAATCGAGAGACGTGAGATTGATGTATCTAAAATCACCCCCACTCTACCTCATAATTTTCGGGTCGTCGACGGGCAACAAGCGAATAAGGAGGTATAGGAGAATGGGTGCAAAAAGGCGGGGCATACGTCCCCGACCTAAATCAATAAAAAGCGGCTCGGTCAGTCCCGAAAATTCATTCTGTTGCTGGACGTCGACGAGCCAACACCAGGAGCAGATGGCCTGGAGGCCCGGTAGCAGACGGCCTGGAGGCCCGGGGGCAGATGGCCTGGAGGCATGGAAACGCCAAGACATGCCAGCCGGCATGAGCGGGAGTTGACCATTGGAACTGGCAACCACCTAGAGTGGCCGGAGCCCCCGAGGGTGTTCCGATAGGGGGACATTTGCGGAACCATAAGAGTTGGGGCAATATGGGTATCAAACTTTAGGGTTTTTGATACTGGAAATGAAATTTGACATTTTGGCAGTAGTGGCCACCACCTGGAGTGGCCGGAGGCCCCGGGGATGTTCCGATAAGGGGACATTTGCGGAACCATAAGAGTTGGGGCAATATGGGTATCAAACTTTAGGGTTTTTGATACTGGACATGACATTTGACATTTTGGCAGTTGGAGGCCCCGGGAGCAGGAGTGTAGCCAGATTTTAGATTTGGGGGAGGGGGGGGGGGCTGGAAGAAGAAATTTTCTTCTTCTTTACATCTTTTTCCCTCTCTCCCAGATGTCTTCCAAAAAAATTAGGGGCGGGGGGGGCGAAGCCCCCGTTATCCAACGTCAATTATGCGGAAAGCAATTTCCGTAACTAATCTTATTCCAGATTTCACTAGCAAACCAAAAACTCATTCAATTTTTTTGGTCCTATGTCTTTCGGTTATGTCTCTGACATACCATGAACATGAGCATGAGAGACCACCCATGGTTGTCCTTCTCCGTTGCTGAACAGGACCATAATATCCCATCAGCACAACCGGTCACACGCTTCAACGATCAAATGATGTTTCCCTTATCAACAGCATGCATGAATGCGCTGGAAAGATAAAACATCACGATCATCAAAACTAGAGCCGGTGCGAATAGGAAACAGTCGTTGGCCACCAACGGCGCCCGCCATGTCAGTTTGTAGATCTCGAGGGAATGGGACGGGAATGTTAGTTAGCACAGGCTGCTACCAAGGGTGGGTTCTATACGATATCCACACCCCCGCGTGTGCCGGAAAACTACTTCTACTTGGGATTTTGTTAGTGGGTAAGGGTAATGGCCAGGATTCAACATAGAGGATGATGATGCGACCCAATAATCAATAAATTTTGTTTAATGGTGTGATGTATTATGCATTCTCAAGGCAATCAGTCGGAGTATGCGGATGAGACTATTCCCGGTTATTTGGTGTTGAGTTTAGCATAAATGATTTAATCTTAGACAGCCGGCTGTGGAAAGATAAAACCAACTAAAATGCGAAAACGCGAAACCGCCCGGATCGAAATACACACACAATCGGGGGGACAACAAAGACGGAAACGGCAACGAAAATCCTGCGCGAGGACCGCGACGCACACCGTTCAAATTCTCCAACTCAACTGTCAAACATCCCGAAACCGCCCGGATCGAAATACACACACAATCGGGGGGACAACAAAGACGGAAACGGCAACGAAAACCCTGCGTGATGACCGCGACGCACACCGTTCAAATTCTCCAACTCAACTGTCAAACATCCCGAAACCGCCCGGATCGAAATACACACACAATCGGGGGGACAACAAAGACGGAAACGGCAACGAAAATCCTGCGTGATGACCGCGACGCACACCGTTCAAATTCTCCAACTCAACTGTCAAACATCCCGAAACCGCCCGGATCGAAATACACACACAATCGGGGGGACAACAAAGACGGAAACGGCAACGAAAATCCTGCGCGAGGACCGCGACGCACACCGTTCAAATTCTCCAACTCAACTCAGAAGTCTCTGACATACCATCTTGAACTTTTTTTCACATAAACTTTTTGAAAATCGGACTTCGGACCGATTTAACGAGTCTTCACTGCCCTGAAAACAGATGTAAAAAAAAGTTTAAGTGTGTGCTCAAACCAACCTTGGGTGGTTTCTTGAAGAACCGACCATTGCCATCGCCTGTCAGACTGCTTTTTGACCGCGCCGAACCAGCTTTCCGAACAGGAAGCTTATTTCTGCACCAAGGGTAATGTTCGGTCTACACCCGAACGTTTTGCAGTGATTTTACCTAACTTCGCGCTATCAGTGTTCAGCGTGCAGCCGACGCAACGCTGCCAACCTGACAGCGAAGAGAGAAGGAGAGAAAACCAAGAAAAAAGGCGCGCGCTGTCCGCATTTATACGCTCACCTCGCACCCTACAACTTTAACTTTAATAAATAGAGTTATCTACGTGCGCATGTATTGCGTGTACGCAGGGTTACCAGGTGAAAATTTGAAAAATCTGGCAAAGTATCGATTAAAAATCTGGAAAAATCTGGCAGACGAAAATCTAACAATTCTGAATGATTAAGAGGAAGAAGGATATGAATTATTTCAAAAGTGTTTAGATTTCAGAGGTTTTAACTGATTTTATGTCCTAAAAAATGTTGAATTTACATTTACTTTAAGAAAAACTCATTCTAAATTTTATGATTTTTGATTAAATTCGCTCATTTTAATCAAAAAGTTGTTCAAAATGGGCATTAAGTGAAAAATCTGGCAAAATCTGTCAATATCTGGCACTGAGAAGGGTGAATCTTTATTCTGGCTGACACTTGAAAAATCTGGCATTCCCAGATTTATCTGGCAACCTGGCAACCCTGCGTGTACGTACACGAAGGGTTTTAGGTTAAAATTTGTACCCGCCAGCAAAAACAAATGGTAAACTAGTATGCCTTCTTAGATAACTCTATAGTCTGTAGAGTCCTCCCGTGACAATTTCACCGCCGACCGAGTTGTGACGCAACAGGGTTGTGGAGTCGTTTAACACTATCATATTTCATATTTCGTTTCAGATACATCAAATTGCTGCTAACAACTGGATACGTCTACCACCCCTTCATATAACAAGTACTTACTCAATATTTAAAAGTTTATGAAGGAGCTATTACACTACGGCAAACAAACAAACAAACTCGCACTTTTTGACAGTTTGTCAGTTTGCCTGCTTTGTTTGTTTGCCTGGATTTGTTTGTACAAGCGTCAGCCTGCATACATTTTGCCTTGTTTGCGAGTTTGGCAAACTGTCAAACACGAAAAAGTGCGAGTTTGTTTGTTTGTTTGCGTTAGTGTTATGGCTCCTTAAGTAATACCACAGAAATGAGTTTCCGTAAAAATCGACGAATTGACACAACCACCGATGAGGCCATTAAAATTATCATTGAAGCATTTACAAAGTTTCAACAACCTTTACAAAAAATAAATGTTAAATCGCACATTTTTGAAGAAATTTGTTCAAACTTGCATATGAACAAAAAACAAAAATATAAACATAAACAATGCTTACTAATAAACCACCACATTGAAAAGCTTTTAAAAAATGCGGAAACATCTGAGCAAATAGTAGAATGTAAGATCCTTACAAACAATGATAAAGTTGTTATATATAACAATGCTGTTAAGGATAAATTAGTAGAAGAAGTTGACCATAGTGTGTGTGTGAATAATTCATGTGTAGAATACGTTGATGCAAGTGACACGATAGAAGAAATAAATCAACACAGCAATAATGAAATACAACACGAAAGAAACAACAAACCAGACGAAACACTTGAAGAAACATTTCCTACAGAACCCTCGCGTATGGACCAAGTGAATGAAAGTGATCACAACAATAACAGTAATAATGCTTATCCACAATACAATATAAGTTTTCCTTCTTCGGAAGCTCACTATCAATTAGACGTAGAATTCGTAAGTGAAATAGACTTTAAAAGAAACAACAAAAATAACCCATTAATAACACTGAAACATAACATTAAACAAGTGAATGAAAGTGAAAGTAGTGGTAAAAGTGAAAATTTCGGTAGTGATAAAAGTGAAACTGAAATAAGCAACCTCAATCATGATGCAAGTAATGGTTCATTGAACCAATACTTGCAGTACAGTGTCAGTTCTCCTTCATCGGGAGCACATGATCAAATAGAGATGGAATTTGAAAATGTAATGGACAATGATAGAAAAGAGAGAAGTGAAAACATTCAAAGAAGTGGTAAAAGTGAAAATAGAGAAGCAGACATTATCAATAAACAAGTTATGCAAGAAATTGATAAACAAAGTGAAGGTGATTTGTTACAAAGTCATAGTGAGGATCTAGATCAAGTAAACATACATGCTGATGAGAACAAAAGCGAAACTGAGAAAAAACAACAAAGCAACAATGAAAAAAATAATAGAAACAATAGAGATCACAAAATATTAGGTTGGAGGTCAGCTGACTTTACATCGACAGGGTTAAGTTTTATTTGGACAAGACAACAATTTGCTCTTATCACAAATAACAACTTGAAAGGTCTTACCACATATGATGATTCACATAAAAACAGAAAAGAAGCTGAAACATTACAGAAGGCAGAGGATATAACTTCTTATCATGACTTGATCAGAGATGTACATCCTACTTGTGTTATGTACGTTCACAAAGCAAGGTATACTCCTGGTTTAAGCAAAATGAAAACCTGCACTATAGAAACAGTCTGCCAATTCCAGGAATGTAAACGGTTTATTTTAAGAGCCAAATTTTTGAACAGCGGTTCTGAAGATATAAAATTTGACATTTATGAAGACATGAAAACAATTAACCACCCTGTCCCGATGGCTACACAAATCCGAGCTAAGGAAAGAATAATTTGTTTGCAAAAAACGTGCAAGGTTACGCCAGTAGATTACCATCGGAATGCAGTTATGGAATACTCAAATGATCCAAGAAGAGTTGAAAATAAACTTTTGAAAGATGCAACAACAGCAGAAACCATAAGAAAACTATACGAGGATAGGAGAGCGCGAACGAGAGAAGATAAAGACCACTTTGTTTCTCTACAAAAAATGTCGGACAAACCTGACACATTTATATGGCATTTATCATATAAACCATTTTTATTGATTATTTTAACCGAAGACATGATAGCAACTGTATTACAAGCAATTAAATTGTATGGTCCTTTAGACTGGTATTTCGACGCAACTGGATCTTATTGGAGAGATCCTAGAAATTGTCACATTAATTCACAACTATATATGTATAGTTTGATCACTAGATTTGCATCTAATGTAAGAAATGAAAAACTTATGACTTTTCCATTGGCAATAATATTTACTACAGCACATAATACCAAAAACATCGAATTGTTTATTTCATTGATTCTCAATGCCATTGAACGAAGAACCTCAAAACATAACTACGAGATTTTTCGGACAATCACAACCGATTTTGCTATGTCAAATTTAAATGCGTTGACAAAAGCATTGAACCAACTCACGATTGTTGAATATTTGAACAAATGTTATAATTTGATCGAAAAGGTTGAAAAAGAAAGCTCCGTAATAGATATTGTAATAATAAAACTCTGTTCCTCTCACTTATCTAAACTTTTTGAGAAGGCAATATGGGGGTTTTTCAAAGATAATGAAGCTACGGGTCTTGTTGTCTCACAAATTTTGAAGGCATTGTATAATATTCGCAATATTGATGAAATATACAAACTATTAAAAAAACTTTGGCAATATTTGCTGTCAGAATGTGAAGAAGAGAGAATTGCTACTTACCAAAATCTGAATGAATACAAACTCAAAGTTACGGGAAAACGATTGTATGGACGATCAGAACATGTTGTAGATATTAGTTGTTCAGATCAAGCTGACATGAGTACAGAAGAACAGAGCAAACCGAATGATGAGAATAAAGAAGAGTTTAACTCGGACACTATTTACGGTAACAGTCCTTTCTACAAAAGAGCCTTTTTAGACTTTAAATCTATTTTGAACAAAAAAAATCCAGATTTTGAATTTTTAAATAAACCTACATGTGACTTCATTTTGATGATCATTCGTAGGTACATAACATATCTAGTCCTTTTTACGCCTACGCTAACTTTTAAACAATATGATGGGTTGAGTAAAGATGACAACGATGCAGCTAATCGCGCAAACAATGGTGTGATTGAAGCGCACCACAAAAATACCAAGCAGGATATAAGATCTATGGAGCTTTTTGTAGGGAAACCACCTATACGTTTGGATGATTATATAAAATTCGTTTTCAAGAAAGATATTGAAGCAAAAATAGTTTCGTTCAAATTACAGATTCCTAATTCGAGAGTTACAAGAAATTGTCGATCAACCGAAAAGAAAAAATCCACAACAACTCCTACTAGAAAAAGAAAGTCACGAAGTTTAGAAACAACTCCTGCGAAAGTAAAAAGAAATTACACGCCATCAATATCCAACTCTATTATGATGTCTAAAATGCGATTGTCCGATATTAAAAATACTAGAGAGACTTTTGTTAAGAGGATTCAACCTATTTCTCATACTAACTTGAGCGGTACAATTAAAAAAACCAATAGAAAGTTGTTCTCCCCATCAGTTAAACATAATTCTAACTTTATTTCTATTATTCCTGATGTGACAAAAACACCTGTTGCAGCATCAACACCGAAAAATGAACAAATAATAAATAAAAATAGAATGATTCAACAAACAACCGTTGAGAGCTTACCGAATGACAGTACATTGAGTGCTTTAGAAGTGATTCCGGAGGAACAATCAGAACAACTAGAGTTTGAAGATGACGCTAAACTACAAGTTGCGATATCAACGTCACGGCAAGAACAAAAAACCAAAAAAAATAAATTAATCCCAATAACTACAGCTTCAGCAACAAGTGAATCCCAACCCACTAGTAGTACGATAAGCGCTTTGGAAGTTATACCAGAACAAGTGGATGTATCTTCTAAAGCTAAAGAAAGTGATCTTTACTATTTCTCGGATAACACTGCAGCATGCTATGGAATTAGTTATCAAGTACAACCTAATTACTTAATTTCGAATGTTAATTACTATACAAAACCTAGACCTGAACAATGCAATATATTGAATGTGGCAGTAAAGCAACAAACAACACTAACATTTGAAGAAATTTTTTGCCTGTCCAAAAAAAATTACCAAACTAAATTGATCAACTTTTTGGTTGATTTTTGTATGCTTATATTTTCATCAATGTACAAGAAATCAATCTCAATTTTAAAACTTTCTGATAGTGACATAATGTTGGGAATTCTGCGACCATCAAGAGATCCTGAAGTTAATAATTATAGAAAAAAGCAAATAATTGATATTTTTACAGATCATTTTAACTGTAATCAAGTGATTCTTCCATTATTGCGTTACGAACATTACACTTGTGTAATAATTGATCAAACTGCAAATACGTTCTGTTTATTAGATTCATTACTTTTCAACAATGAACAGCGAACTATGATTAAAGCAACTTCACTGAAAGAAAGTTTTATCAACAACATTTCAAACATGTTAAAAGATTGCCACGGAACCTTTGATGCATTTATAGAAAATATGAAATCACTGAAATTAATATATAGACAAAATAACTATCAAACAGATGATTATAACTGTGGAGTTTATTTACTTAATAATGTTGAAATGATCTTGCAAGCAAAAGAACCACTTTACGATGGTTCGTTTAATCCTACTAAGTATCGAAAACACTTGATAAACGTCATCATCACGCATTCAGATAATGTGTTAAACATTTGCCCGGGGTGCTCAGTAATTGAAAAGTCTTTCTTTGAAATAAACCCATCATCACCTAAGAGTTTGTCTATTAACACTAGTATAAATGATTGGATAGAATGTGTAGTTTGTAAGAGATTTTGGCATACATCTTGCGCTCTTCGAAAGCATGATCCAAATAATATGTCATCTTTTACATGCTTAATGTGCCAATGAAACCAATGATCAAATGACCGTAAGTAAAATTAGATAAATTTGATAAATAAATCACTTTTACGAAGGATGTACAAAAAAAGTAATGTTTGACTATTATGTTAAACGAATATCTATAAAAACACCAATTCCAATCTACTTGGAAATAATACATGCATAGAATATTAATGCAAAGAACTATGTGTATGTTTGTGTTAATGTTACTATATTAGTGCATGTTTGTATGTGTAGTAGAATGTAACAAAATGGGTCATTTTTGCGGGCATTTAAGGGTATGATCCCCTAGGTGAACTGAGCTCGAATCCCAAATACGAGCTTGATAGGTTACGATAGGACCTGGCGCTTTGACTTTAAAGTTTCGGTGCGGTGCGTTTTGGTTTTTCTAAGTTTTGAGTCCCGTTTAAAATTCAAAGTCAAAGCGCCAGGTCCTATCGTAACCAATCAAGCTCATATTTGGGATTCGAGCTCAGTTCACCTAGAGGATAATGCCCTGAAATGCCAGGAAATTTCACCCGTTTTTCTACATCCTTATGTGTAGTGTTTAGGTATTGTGTGCGCGCGCGCGTGTGTGTGTGGTAATGTATTAGTGCATGTATGTATATGTAGTGTTGAGGTATTAGTGCATGTATGTATATGTAGTGTTGAGGTATTAGTGCATGTGTATATGTCGATATGTTAGTGCATGTAATGTACAAAACAAAGAATCATAACGATTGAGTCAACTCATCTAATAACATTTTTATCTAATCACAAACCAACCCTATTTCAAGATACTGAAAGGGATACATAAATGATATTCAAAATGATGCCAAGGCGGACAAAAAAAACCCATACCAAAAAATCTAACATATTCGTTAACGTATAATGTCGTAAACCGGTTTGGGTTAAATCTGCCAGTTATTTTTTTTTATCATGTAGAGCTTATGTATCTCTAAAGTTTCTTGAGATGTAGTTATGAAATGTACTTTGGTTAAACAAAAGAATACTGTTAGCCCAACTACATTTTGATTGTATAACTGCCGGTCACAAGCCCGGAAAAGATGAGTGACCCAAACCGAATACACAAGAACCCCTTTTTACGCTCCTCGATTTACGCCAAAATCGTCGTTTACTCTCTCGAAAACCCCGATTTGCGCTCAAATGCCGTTCGAGTGAACATATATGAAAAATCTGTGTAACTCTTGATTTCCTCCTAACATCATTCTTTTAGAACTCTTGAATCGAACAGACGCTCAAGTCTTAAGCCTGATCTACATCGGGAAACTGTTGCGATCCTACGCTGCGCCGCGATGACAGATGTGAAAAAAATTCGTTCAAAATACGCAGACTTTCCTGCGAGTATCTACAATGGGATGCGTTGGTTGCTGTGATTTCCCATTTGGAACTGTCAACGCAGAATTCCTGCGAAAATTTTCCTTTATTTCAAAATTTAGAACATGCGACCTGCGGTCTGCGATTTTAGTACAGGATCGCAGCACCGCAGCATTGTCATTGTAGAAGATCAGATTGATTTGCATGTGTTTAAAACTTGCGCTTGCATCTGCGATCCTGCGAGTTTCCTATTGTAGACCAGGCTTTATTAAACTCTGGACCATAACCGTAACCTACACATAAAATATGTAAACAAATTCATCGTATAATCAGAGAGATCTGTCAGACGGTTGGTTGGTTGGCGAATGACTGGACATGGCGTACCATAGGTACTTCGAGTACCGCAGGAATAAAATAAACCCACCAAGCGGACCATTAGCCTCTTGTCCAGTAACTCCGATACTCTGAGCTCCCCGCGGCGCTAGCCAGGATACTAGTAACCATTGGAGAGATCGGGTAACCAACCCCGGTGGGAACTATGGTAGTATGCTGACAGAGAAGGGGGGCTCCATCCTCTTCGGAGGGTGTAGCTATGCCGATAGGCCTCGTGAGAAAGGCCCCCGTTACGGTGACGAGAGAAAACCGGAGTTGGGTCTCGGTAGCTTCAAGGTGGCAGCCCCACCCCGAGACTAGGTATTCGCAGCCCCAATCCGGCTGCCTACCGAAAATCACACCATTACGAACAATCAAGAAGAAATAAGGATCCGGAACAAACGGCATAGACCTAGGCACGAAAAGGACACCGATTGGAAACTCGGAACATGGAACTGCAGATCGCTACGTTTCGATGGGTATGAGTACGCTGAACGAGCTCAAACTCCGCAACTGCGATGTTGTAGCACTGCAGGAGATGTGCTGGCAGGGAGCGAAGATGTGGGAGGATGATGCTTTGGAGCTCACCATGTACCAGAGCGGCGGAGCCGAAAACAAGCTGAGAACCGGTTTCATAGTGTTGGGCAAGATGTGGAGTCGTGTGATAGATTGGGAGCCGATCGACGACTGGATGTGTAGATTGAGGATTAAAGGCCGTTTCTTCAACTATCACATCTTCAACGTACATTGACCACACGAGGAATCATCCGATGCCGAGAAGGAAGCGTTCTACGCGAAGCTGGAGTAAAAGTACGACAGCTGCCCGCAGAGGGACGTCAAGATCGTCATCGGAGATATGAACGCCCGCATAGGAAGGGAGGAGATGTACAAGCCGGTGATCGGGCCGAACAGCCTGCACACCGTCACGAACGACAACACCCAGCGGTGCATCAACATCGCAGCCTCCCGCGGTATCGGCAGTGCCGCTGAAGCCGCGCTAGGTAGTACGGTCCGAGTTGGAAAGCAGCGCTGGTTCGACGAGGAGTGCCAGCGGATACTTGACGAAAAGAAAGCAGCTTATGCGGTGAAGCTGAGAGCCGCAACTGATGAGAACGTGGCCAGATACAAACAAGCGCTGAAACAGCAGAGAACGGTCGTCAAACTCAAGAAGCGCCAGCTGTTTCGGCAGAATGAGACGTGAAAGTTCTACGAGAAGGTTATGGGCTGCGATTAGCAGAGAAGCGAGTCAGACGTGCGTTCCTCACACACAAAAAAAAAAAAAAAAATGTGCAAAAAATGCCTCACGGCAAGAAAAAGAGGCGGTCCTCACCAGCAGGATCGGCAGATTTGAAGAAGCTAAAGAATGCCGAAACGCTACCTGCAAAGCCAGGCAGTTTGAGCAAGAACGCTCAAAATTCGTGTGGAAACCAGTTCGCTACCCTCCCTTTGGACGTGAGCGAGAAGGAAGAATTTGAACGACGGGAAAAGGTGTCACCCATTTTTGTGAAAACATCGTCATCGGATTCGGTGCGAAAGTGGCTGGCCGGGTTTATCAAATCTGGTGCTTTACGAGCTTCCATTCGCTTGTGTGCTGATGGACTCAAAATTCTGCTACCTACCAGCACGGGTATGAATCTTCAAGCAATTTCAATATAGTGACTTGTATCAGAAAAAAGTGAGGCATTTTCACTAGTTCTCACTGTTCTGTGTTCTGCGTGCACGTCCGCAAATATCGACCACACACATACTAACACAAAGCGCCACCAAGAGGCAAAAGGTAGTTACGAATATTTTTGGCACTCTTGTTAAAAAATATGCGGTTTTGCAAAAACAAATAACAAAACAAACTTTTAAGTGTAGTTCGACTATCAAACTTGTAATTCGTTGCTGATTTGTTGGTAATTTTTTAAAAAATATTTTTTTTTTGCGACACCCCTTTTGGGCGGACATTTCTGTTGTCACCTTTAGGTTCCTTGGATTTGCCATGGATAATTTCACAGTGTAATAAACAGGGCAGCTACCACCACGCGGCGCCACCGTTTTGATTGAGAAAATGATACAGGTTTTTCAGACGAGTTTCAATCCCGTGCTACCAGAAAGGATTACAACTACGTTCGGGATTTCCTGAACAGCACAAAGATTGAATACTACAGGTAAACGCCCCATGAAACAGGTCCTCCGTGGCCTGTACGACATGGATGTGAGTGTGCTGAAAGAAGAGCTCAAAACTCTTAAGTTGAACGTGATCGAAGTCTTCAAGATGACGAGACATTCCAGTTTGACAGCTCGCCCAGAGCAGACGTGTGTCCTTTGATTGGAGCTTAGCGCGTTTTTGACGGTGTTTTTTCTAACTTTCGCCGACGGCCATGGCGGCGGCCGCGACGGCGGAGAGTGAGTGGACGGAGCACAGGACCGAGGATGGAAGGCTGTTCTACTGGAACGCGGCCATGAAGAAAAGTGTGTGGGAGAAACCGGACGGGTTCCAGCCCAAAACGCAGGCGGCGACGGGCATGGAGGTGGAAGACTCCGAAGGAGGAGGAGAGGACGGGGGCGAATTTCGTCCCGTGATCAAGGTTCGGCGCAGGAAGGCTAAGGAGGAGATCAACGACGGCAATGGCCAGGAAGTGGAGAAACTGCTCAGCAACAACAAGTTCAGCCCGCTAGCGGAGAAGAGCAACAACAACAACAATGCGAACCCAGCAGCAGAAAAAACCACCCCCGTGGTGCCAGCACCCGGCAAGTCGGCCGGGGAGAAGAAGCAGCCGCCGCTGGTGGTGAAAGAAACGAGTTTCGCCCGCCTTGCGAAGGTGATGTCGACATGTGATGTCCAGCCGGAACACAAACTGACGCGGTACGGCACAAAAATTACGTGCTTCTCGAGCGACGACTTCGACACGGTGCAAGCTCACCTGAAGAAGAACAAGGTGCAGTTCTATACGCACGGAAAGCGCAGTGCGAGACCGCACCGGGTAGTAATGCGAGGTCTCCCGAACGCGGAACCGGATTACGTCAAGGAGCTGCTCAAGACGGAACATCAGTTGGACGTCTTGGCAGTACACGCCATCAGGCGGAAGCAGCAGCTTCCCGCCATCGATGAGACGCCTTTCATCGTGCTCTTCCCCAAGGGGCACACCAGTTTGAAGGAGTTGAGTAGCAAGGTAAAGAAAGTGGGACCAGTCGTCGTCCGGTGGGTGGCCTACCGGAACAAAGAACCGCACGTGACCCAGTGCAAGAACTGCTTGCAGTTCGGTCACGGAACCAGTAACTGCCATCTCAAGCCCAGGTGCAGCAGCTGTGGGGGTGCCCACAGCACGGAAAAGTGCAAAGCAGAAGAAACGGAAGCCAAGAAGTGTGTCAACTGCTCTGGATCTCACGAGGGTCTGGACCGCAGCTGTCCCAAACGTGCGCAGTTCATCCAGTCGAGGCAGCAGGCGTCCAAGCCGAAGCCGCCAGCATGGAAGAAGGACAAACAGACTCCGGCACGTTGACCGCGGCGGATTTTCCTCCGCTACCTGGAGCGGTGCCGTCCGTCGGGACGGAAGAAAAACATCCTCGTCCCGCAGGAAGAAGTCCAGATAATACTGGCGCCGGCGCCGGTGCATCCCCGAAGGCGGATCAAGGCGAACCGAAGCTGTACAGCGAGTCGGAGCTGTGGTCCATTTACAGAGAATACAGAGGTCGCTTGAGGCAGTGCAAGACACCCGAGGAACAGATTGACGTGATCGCACACTTGCTGACACATGGCACGAGAAAATGATAATCTAGATCAGTTCCGGTTTTTTTTTTATTTTTCTTTTATTATTTTTTGTACTTTTGATCCTCGGTCCTAACCTGGTCACAGCACCTAAAAGGACCTAATAAAAATAAGTTATGAACAAAAAAAAAAAAGATGACGAGACACAACATGGACATCAAGTATCGTGATCAACTGTACCTGGTTCATCTCGAGAAAGAATCGACAACGCCGTCTGAGCTGAAAGCAGTTCGGGCAATTTTCAACATCATCGTGACTTGGGAACGTTATCGTCCAGTGCACCGTGACGTGACACAATGTTCGAACTGCTTGCAGTTTGGGCATGGTGGAAGGAACTGTTTCATCAAGAGTCGTTGTGCAACATGCGGAGGTGAGCACAAAACTCAAGCTTGCGAAACAATCAACGAGAACATCGAAGCCAAATGCTTCAATTGCGGTGGCGACCATTCGACAAAGAATCGGAGCTGTCCAAAACGAGCTGATTTTGTAAAAATCGGCAGCAAGCGACGACGAGGCACCAACCAAATCGTCGCAAAACTCCACCAGCATACACGGGCCAGCATCAACGGATCAAGGCAGTAGCTAGGCCAAGGGGTAAGACACAGAGTAACTGAGTGACTCAATTTTACAAAATTACTCATTGTGGCTCAAAGTTACTCAGAGTTACTCAAGCTTCCCCATGATTTTTTTTTTCACCGAGTTGCGGAATTTGTGAATAAACCAGTGTTTGACAGAGCTTGACAGAAGAGCGTGTTTACAGTTAAGTTAGAAATATTTTCACGCCACGATGCTGCTAAAGTTTCCATAGTCATCATTCAACGAAACCCAGAACAATCTATTCCGCCTGTTACGGATTTCGCTGATCGTCGCCGCCTGTACCGGTGAATTCAAGACCCAAGAGAATGCCCTGCTCGCCTTCACCCCCCGGTGTCAAACAGCTGATCGTCGATGTCAACAAGATGGAATCGTACAACGAGGCCCGTTTCGAGAAAATCAAGAAGGAAGTGTCGTCCTACATCAAGAAGATCGGCAACAACCCGACCACCGTCGCTATCGTGCCCATCTCCGGATGGCACGGAGACAACATGCTGGAACCGTCTAGCAAGATTTACTAGTTCAAGGGATGAGCCATCGAGCGCAAGAGGGCAAAGCTGACGGCAAGTGCCTGTTTGTGACTATGGATGGCATCCTGACGCCGACCCGCCCCACCGACAAGCCCATGCATCTGCACCTAAAGGACGTCAACAAAATCGGTGGCAAGGGAACGGAAACCGGTGTGAACAAGCTCGGTATCGCCATCGTATTCGCCCCGGTCAAGTCCGTCGAAATGCACCAAAAAGCCATTCCGGAGGCCGAGTCCGGAAACAACGTCAAGAACGTGTCTGTCGAGGAGTGCGTTGTGGTACGTCGCCGACTCAAAGAACTCATCGTGCTGAACCACTCCGGTTAAATCTCCAACGTATACATCCCAGTGCTGGCTTGCCACACCGCAAGTCCACCAAGGATCATCCAAAGTCTATCGAGTCTGGTGATGCCGCTATCGTCTTCCGGGTCCCACCCAATCCTTTTTGCGTGGTAGCCGCAAAGACCACCAAACAACATTCGATACTAGCGACCACGAGGACAGTTCTCTTGAGTGAACCAGAAGACGATTTCCGTTTATTTCCTGCGGGTACTTGCGAGAATTCAGCTATTTTCAAAGGAGTCAAACAAAACTAATAAATAAAAGTGTTTATTTTTGCTTGGTTTTTTAATGCGGTCGGTTTCGATACCTTTGGCGGCCGATGGCCTGGTTGAGCAGGTTCTTGGCGCCGTGACTTAGGAACGTGTCACACTGATTTTAAACCATGTTCCGAATCGCCCACGAACCGTTCCGCTGAATAAACTTTCTGGCCGTGTGGATTTTCATAGTTTGGACGATCGTTTCGGTGATGCCGGTTTCGAAGAGCGTTTATTGTCACGCAGGCGACGGCGTGGGCCTTGTCAAACTCCATCCGGATGTTGTCGTCCAAGATGAGGAAGCGGAACAGAGAGCACGCCTGCTTCATAAGACCCTTAAAATGCTTCAACACGCGAACATCGTCAGATCGCGTGGCGATTCATCTCTTAAATGAATACCTTTGCAACCATTGCACATAATGGCTCGATCTTTCGACTCGGACTACAGCAATTTGATTTGTGGGTTTCACAAGCTTGTGGTACGTATCACAAGTGAAGATCGAAAACGACTGCCAGTAGTCGCGGGACAGTACGGGGAACTTGATTTCTACTAATCCACTAGCACCCTACACACATTTAGATCATCCTCCTCCAGATGACGATGCGGAGACGTCCTGCAGCTGCTCAGCGCAAAACAAAATATTTCGTGTGTGAAATGCCGATTTTTTTACGCTCCACGTTGTTTCTGTTCAAGCTTGGTTTTTGCGTCTGTCAAAGTCAGTCGTCTCTGGAGCCAAATGTCAGTGTCAAAATTCGTTACGTCGTTTGGGAGGATTGAAAAAATTTGAGTGGCTCAATGTTACTCAAAATTATTCAGACTTTCTCAATATAACTCTCTGTCCTACCCCTTGAGCTAGGCAGTAGTGACCTGTATTCACCACAAGAACTTCTGAATATTTTCATCGAGATGACAACAACACTGCGTGTTTGCAAAACTCGTGCGAAACAAGTAAGAACGCTTGGAGGATTTATCTTAAAATACAGTTCGCAGTTTACTCGTTCTAATGATTTCGAATATTTCAATGAATAAATTTTGTTTTAGTTTTGTGTTAGGATTAGTTGTTGAAGTGTTTTTTTTCTTTTCTACCTAAATCTATTCGATTCAATGCAAAAATGTAAAACAATTTGTAGTTTATGTGTAGTGAATGTGAACAAAAAAAATAAAAATCAAAAAATATAACAAAGATGAAGAGCATTCAGCCATGCCACTTAGAATGTAAATGAAATGTAATTATTATAAGATAGTTCAATAAAGAAACTTAATTACAAAAACCCGATTTAATCCCACCTGGGGTGAGATAGAGCCTTTCTTACAAAAGGAAGTTAACGGCAGTTGATTTTTTTTTTAAAGAAATAGCAAAATAAAGAATGGTCCATTCATAATACAATTCTAAACTCAACCTTATTTTGACAAAGAACTTTGTCCTAAGGTTTCTATACGGGGTGTCAATCCAAAATTTTCGCGAAGCGAAAACGTTACGTGACGAATTCCCCTCTCGGCAAATTTCCCCTCTTTTTGGTGCACGCTGGTTGGTTGAACAAACGTTTCCCAATCAGTCAATATAGAGACGTGAGATTGATGTATCTAAAATCACCCCCACTCTACCTCATAATTTTCGGATCGTCGACGCGGCAAAAAGCGAATAAGGAGATGTAGGAGAATTGGTGCAAAAAGGCGGGGCATACGTCCCCGATCTAAATTAACAAAACTAGGCTCGGTCGGTCCCGAAAATTCAGTCTGTTGCTGGCCGTCGACGAGAACACATCAGGAGCAGATGGCCTGGTGGCCTGGTGGCCCGTTTGCAGACGGCCTGGAGGCCCGGGAGCAGATAGCCTGGAGGCATAGACACGCCAAGACATGCCAGCCGGCATGAGCGGGAATTGGAATTGGCCACCACTTGGAGTGGCCGGAGTCCCCGGCGGGTGTTCCGATAGGGGGACTTTTCCCGAACCATAAGAGTTGGGGCAATATGGGTATCAAACTTTAGGGTTTTTGATACTGGACATGAAATTTGACATTTCAGCAGTAGTGGCCACAATCCGGAGGGCCCCGCGGATGTTCCGATGGGGGGACATTTGCCGAACCATAAGAGTTGGGGCAATATGGGTATCAAACTTTAGGGTTTTTGATACTGGATATGAAATTTGACATTTCGGCAGTAGTGGCCACCACCTGGAGTGGCCGGAGGCCCCGCGGATGTTCCGATGGGGGGACATTTGCGGAACCATAAGAGTTGGGGCAATATGGGTATCAAACTTTAGGGTTTTTGATACTGGATATGAAGTTTGACATTTCGGCAGTAGTGGCCACCACCTGGAGTGGCCGGAGGCCCCGGGGATGTTCCGATGGGGGGACATTTGCCGAACCATAAGAGTTGGGGCGATATGGGTATCAAACTTTAAGGTTTTTGATACTGAACATGAAATTTGACATTTCAGCAGTAGTGGCCACAATCCGGAGGGCCCCGCGGATGTTCCGATGGGGGGACATTTGCCGAACCATAAGAGTTGGGGCAATATGGGTATCAAACTTTAGGGTTTTTGATACTGGATATGAAATTTGACATTTCGGCAGTAGTGGCCACCACCTGGAGTGGCCTTAGGCCCCGGGGATGTTCCGATAGGGGGACATTTGCCGAACCATAAGAGTTGGGGCAATATGGGTATCAAACTTTAGGGTTTTTGATACTGGATATGAAATTTGACATTTCGGCAGTAGTGGCCACCACCTGGAGTGGCCGGAGGCCCCGGGGATGTTCCGATGGGGGGACATTTGCCGAACCATAAGAGTTGGGGCAATATGGGTATCAAACTGTAGGGTTTTTGATACTGCACATGAAATTTGACATTTTGGCAGTAGTGGCCACCACCTGGAGTGGCCGGAGGCCCCGGGGATGTTCCGATGGGGGGACATTTGCCGAACCATAAGAGTTGGGGCAATATGGGTATCAAACTTCAAGGTTTTTGATACTGAACATGAAATTTGACATTTCAGCAGTAGTGGCCACCACCTGGAGTGGCCGGAGGCCCCGGGGATATTCCGATGGAGGGACATTTGGCGAACCATAAGAGTTGGGGCAATATGGGTATCAAACTTTAAGGTTTTTGATACTGAACATGAAATTTGACATTTCAGCAGTAGTGGCCACAATCCGGAGGGCCCCGCGGATGTTCCAATGGGGGGACATTTGCCGAACCATAAGAGTTGGGGCAATATGGGTATCAAACTTTAGGGTTTTTGATACTGGACATGAAATTTGACATTTTGGCAGTAGTGGCCACCACCTGGAGTGGCCGGAGGCCCCGCGGATGTTCCGATAGGGGGACATTTGCCGAACCATAAGAGTTGGGGCAATATGGGTATCAAACTTTAGGGTTTTTGATACTGGATATGAAATTTGACATTTCGGCAGTAGTGGCCACCACCTGGAGTGGCCGAAGGCCCCGCGGATGTTCCAATGGGGGGACATTTGCGGAACCATTAGAGTTGGGGCAATATGGGTATCAAACTTTAGGGTTTTTGATACTGGACATGAAATTTGACATTTTGGCAGTAGTGGCCACCACCTGGAGTGGCCGGAGGCCCCGGGGATATTCCGATGGAGGGACATTTGCCGAACCATAAGAGTTGGGGCAATATGGGTATCAAACTTTAAGGTTTTTGATACTGAACATGAAATTTGACATTTCAGCAGTAGTGGCCACAATCCGGAGGGCCCCGCGGATGTTCCAATGGGGGGACATTTGCGGAACCATTAGAGTTGGGGCAATATGGGTATCAAACTTTAGGGTTTTTGATACTGGACATGAAATTTGACATTTTGGCAGTAGTGGCCACCACCTGGAGTGGCCGGAGGCCCCGGGGATATTCCGATGGAGGGACATTTGCCGAACCATAAGAGTTGGTACAATATGGGTATCAAACTTTAAGGTTTTTGATACTGAACATGAAATTTGACATTTCGGCAGTAGTGGCCACAATACGGAGTGGCCGAAGGCCCCGCGGATGTTCCAATGGGGGGACATTTGCGGAACCATTAGAGTTGGGGCAATATGGGTATCAAACTTTAGGGTTTTTGATACTGGACATGAAATTTGACATTTTGGCAGTAGTGGCCACCACCTGGAGTGGCCGGAGGCCCCGGGGATATTCCGATGGAGGGACCTTTTTCGAACCATAAGAGTTGGTACAATATGGGTATCAAACTTTAAGGTTTTTGATACTGAACATGAAATTTGACATTTCGGCAGTAGTGGCCACAATACGGAGTGGCCGAAGGCCCCGCGGATGTTCCAATGGGGGGACATTTGCGGAACCATTAGAGTTGGGGCAATATGGGTATCAAACTTTAGGGTTTTTGATACTGGACATGAAATTTGACATTTTGGCAGTAGTGGCCACCACCTGGAGTGGCCGGAGGCCCCGGGGATATTCCGATGGAGGGACATTTGCCGAACCATAAGAGTTGGTACAATATGGGTATCAAACTTTATGGATTTTGATACTGGACATGAAATTTGAAATTTCGGCAGTAGTGGCCACACTCCGAAGTGGCCGGAGGCCCCGGGGATGTTCCGATGGGGGGACATTTGCCGAACCATAAGAGTTGGGGAAAAATGACTGTTAAACTTCTAAAATCTGTTTCTGGAAATTTAGAATAACTATTTCGTAATCAATTAGAGCCCTGAATAGGGCAGCTCAGCTCCACTTGCAATTTTCATCCCCTTAGTTCGATAGGACGTTGATATTATGTCTTAAAACTTTACAAATCAAACAGCCTGTTTCAGAGCCACGAAATAGACCACAAAAGAGTTGTCTTGTGTAATTATAAGGGAATCATGGGGAAATTTGGATCGGACGTTCTAATCGAAAATTTCAACAATCATCTAGCAAAGTTCTTTGTCATACTGGTCATGTGTAACATAACCACCTGCACCTTTTTTCACATAACTTATAAAGCGCTGGTTTTTGCCCCATTTGCCATGGCCGGTTGTAAGCTGTGCTCGCACACAAGCATTTTCGATTTTTAAAATCAGAACAAATTATTTTTGAGGCAGAGAATTAGCTCACAATTTGCGATGTTCGTAATGTTTTCTGCATATCGCTAAATTGTTCGTATTCTCTGAGTGTTTTTTGCACTTTTCAAAATATTAAAAATTAACGAGAAAACAAAATAATTCCGTCTTGCTCCAATGCGTTAAAGTGGTTACAAAATGACTGGCAGAAAGTGTTTCAACACCCGAGAATTTGCCGTGTTGTAAACAACGATGCAACGGTAAAGCCGCATAAATGTTCTTGAAAGCTTTGAAACGCCTACTGTAATTCACTAAACTGTCATTTAGGCGTTAGGCAAAATTGTGAGCTTTCAATAAGCAAGCATTTAGGCGTTTTTGGGATTGGGAAGCATACAACGAATGAGCGCTCGGTGGGACTTCACTACGACAAACGCAAACGTACCGAATAAACCACCTTGGTGCGCTGGTACGATGAACAAAAATACTAATACACAAAAAGGCTAGTACCGAAGCTAGAAAACCAAACCCGCGATGTGCGTTGTCACTGGCACATGGGAAGCTTAGACGTTTCCCAGAAATTCGTTCGCTCAGAGTTCGATCAGAGAATGAGCAAAACAAAAAAGAAAGGCAAAAGAATGAGCATGAGGCTTCAGAACAGATAGCTGCTTGCGTCAAGTTTGCGTTCACTGAAGCTTAGCATAGAAAATAATGATAGGCGATGTGTGATGAACGAGCAATCGATAAAGCAACTTGCACTAAAAGGGGGTAATCTAGTATCAAAACTCTAAACGCGCCAGCATCACGCGCCAGCATTGCTCGCGTCTGCATGTGAAGCTCAACTTGACAACTTGTCGACGAGGCGACGAAAATCGATCGTCCATGATTTTTTGCAGATTTTTCGAATGAATATTTCTCGAGAAATGATTTGGGAACGAAGCTTGATTTGGCGTCGGAGCCAAAAGCAAACCCTATACCTTTCTTTAGTAAGAAAGGCAAAAATGGAAATTTTCTAAAATCTGAACGGTAAATCCGAATGAGGTCAAATTTGTTTCAGAACATCGAGTATGGTCTAGATTATGATGTGGAGAAAAAAAATTAGATAAAATGCCAAAGGAATAGTTTTGGCATTTGATGAAAATTGGCTTTTACCTTTTTTAGGGGTTTTCCCCCTCACAGTGAATTAGTCCACAAGCTGTAAATCAAGAACCACATTACCGACATGGATGAAAATTTGGGAGGATGTAGGGCTGGAAAAATGCAATTTTTTGGATAAATAAACGATTTCAATACTTCAATTTTCGACCGAATTTTCATTTGAAAACCGCCTGATTTGGTGAAAACACACTCCGAGTCCCCATAAAAAATGGATAAATTCAAATTTGGTATGGAACTGGTTCAGGTTCAGCACATCCCCTTTCAAATGCGCCCAAGAGAGCTCAAATCCATAATGTGGGCTCTGAGAAACCCCCTACCACAAAATTGAGCACTTTTTTACCACACACGGACGTCACGCGTGCTCTACAGTAAATTAAGCGCCAAAATTCGGATATTGGAGGTAGACCAATTCTGTCATTGTCAATCGATCGGGCGTCGAAAATCGATCGTTCATGATTTTTTGCAGATTTTTCGAATGAATATTTCTCGAGAAATGATTTGGGAACGAAGCTTGATTTGGCGTCGGAGCCAAAAGCAAACCCTATACCTTTCTTTAGTAAGAAAGGCAAAAAAGTACGAGAAGGTTAACCGGTCCCGCAAAGGCTATGCGCCGCAAGCCAACACTTGTCGGGGCGCCGAGGGGTACCTTCTTATGGACAAAGGCGAGGTGTTGAACAGGTGGCAGCAGTTCTTCAACTAGCACCACAACGGCGATGTAGCGCATGGAGACGGCTTCGAAGCCCAGCTTAGACCGCCCGCTGCTGACCAACAGTTCCCGGCACCTGATCTGGAGACAGTGAAGAAGGAGATCAGGCAGCTGAAGAACAACAGGGCCGCCGGTAAAGATCGGTTACCCGGTGAGCTCTTCAAATATGAAGGAGAGCAGTTGGCGAGGGTGAACCACTTGGTGATCTAAGATCTGGAGGGAGGAGAAACTACCAGAAGAATGGATGGATGGTGTCGTATGCCCTATCTGCAAAAAGGGCGATAAGCTGGACTACGGCAACTACCGCGGCATCACGCTTATCAACGCGCCTTATAAAATCCTCACCCAGATTATCTGCCGTCTGCTGACACCGTACGCACGGAGTTTCGTGGGCATCAAGGGTTACGACAAGATGACAGCTTATCCAATGCGCTGTTTAACATCCGACTTGCGGGAGTTGTGCGAAGAGCGGGTATAGACACGAGAGGCATGATTTGCAACAGGACAGTCCAACTTCTTGCTAGAGACGGTGAAAAGGGTTTACACCGCCCTTAAGACGCAAGCAAGACGAATTGGATTGGCCATGAATACGACGAAAACAAAGTACTTGAAAGGGAGGGGCTCAAAGGACGTTGACCACCCAAGACTCATCCCTTTAGCTGTGGATGGCGATGTGCTGGAGGAGGTGAGCGAATTCGTATACACTCAAACCCCGATGGTTTGACACTAACGGTTGTCAAACGAACGGGGTCACGTTTTAGTTTGACACCCCTTTTACACGGAGGTCACACACACTACCAAACGTTTGTTTTGATAGTGTGCATAAGCTCCGTGTAAAAAGTGACAGTTCGTCACTTTTTAGTTTGACTTTGACCAACCAACGGGGTACAAACTAAATGCCGTGAGGCATTTTTGCACTTTTCAGGAGTACCTCACTGATTGGTGGTCCACAAATGAATGAGCCCTCGGCGTGATCCAAATCACAGGTCTGCCCAACCTTTTCAGCTACATTTTTCACATTTTTGATCGTCAAAATTACAATTGTTGATTTTTTTTATGATTTCATTGATGGAATCGGTTCTCAAATGACCAGTGAACATAGCTTTGATAAAAGTTTGAAAAAATATTTTTGCAGGTCGTTTTTATATAAGTTTTAAGTGAAAAATTGGGTACTAAAGCCCTATGTAAATTTTTATGTACAACGTTAAAAAACACGATTCAAACCCATTTCTGATCACTTTTTTTTTCATTTTTTTTGACAAGACAACATTTTTTCGATGGATCAACTATGGTCCCCTTGGAACGAGCTGTCAAGTAGGAGCTTTTCTGTCAAGAAGGACCGCGAAGTTAATTTTTCAAAATTGATTTAAAAATCCATTTTAAACTCTTTGTGGTTGTACAAATGGTCATTGTACTCAGAAAAATAAGCTTTATCGCTGTAAACAATAATATCAGCAATTTAAGCTTCATTTTAGGACCCAATTGGTCCGGCCCGCGGGCCGGATTGATTTTTGACGTAAAATGTAGATACAAACGACTTGTTTAAATATTTTTTCAAACTTTTGGTAAAGTTATGTTCACTGGTCATCTGAGAACGGATTCCATCAAAGAAACCATGAAAAAATGAACAATTGTAATTTTGACGATCAAAAATGTGAAAATTGAGCCGAAAAGATTGGGCAGGCCTGGTATAGGGGATTTTCTCCGGGTGATCAAAAACACTTTGAAATTCACCTTCCTAACAAAACCTTTATAATTCTGATCACTATTTACAAGCACGTCTTTACTCAAACGCGCTTTGGCTCGCGCCGTTTTCGTCCGTTGCGTCGTTTTGTGCTGTCACATTGGCAGCGCCGTCGCCGACGCAGGGCTGGACTCACGCACACTGGGCGCAAATCCGGGCAAAACATTCTGTTCAATGTCGACGTGCTCACCTGGCTCTGGCACGGGGACAGATTCTGGGTCGTCCGATTTGGCACAACCTCGTTCTTCTGACGAGGCCTCGGTGTTCAAGCGGCAACCGTTGTACACCGTGCACATCGGCTCGCTACGGTCGCTGTCCGAAAACAGCGGACAGGATTCATTGACGAGGAATTGTCGCAGTGTTGCGTTGACCTACCCGCTCGAAAACCGCACTGGTATTCGCCGACAAATGTCTCGGTCTTTGGTCGCAGCTTGCATAGGATTCTGGATAGTACTTTGTACCCTGACTTGAGGATTGTGATGTCTCGATAGTTGGCACAATCGAATCTTTGCCCCTTCTTGTAGATTGGGGTGACGAGCCCGCCTAACCAGTCGGTCGGAAGCTGTTCTTCGCACCAAATGTGTAGAATGATTTGGCGCAGGATCTCGGTCATCCGCATCCGTGCATGAAAAGTTTGGGCGGAAGTCCTTAACAGCCTTAGCCACTTCCTCCAGCGTTAGCACCTTTTCCATCTTCCTCAACCTGTTTGGACAATTCCATTTCCACATCACGGGGAAGGCGTGGTTTTCCTTCATACACCGTTGACAGTTGCGTAAAACCTTCACTTATCGTTCGCATTGTACACAGAACCCCGATGGTTTGACACCAATTGTTGTCAAACCAACGGGGTCACTTTTTAGTTTGACAGCTCATTTACACAGAGCTCAAACTTATTACCAAACGTTTGGTTTGATAGGAAATCTGAGTCCCATGTAAAAAGTGATAGTTCGTCACTTTTTAGTTTGACTTTGACCAACCAAAGAGGTACAAACTAGGGTACAAACTAAAAAAGAATCATAAGAAAAAGTGACCAACCACCGGGGTTGAGTATTGTGCTTCTGCTTCGCCAAGTACCCTTTCGTCGTACTTCCGTTCTTTTCGGCGGTGGGTTCGTTTCTCAGCTCTTCGCAACCCACTGTATCGGTCGCAGTTTCAGCGCGTACCCTTAACCAGCATATGTTTTCTGGCCTCGTTCTTCTCGTCCGATATTTACTGGCACTCCGCATTTGGGTTTGCGTTCTCTGGTCGTGCCGATCACTTCGTTGTGTTGACGATGCTCTGGAGGGCTACCCATTACTTTGGTGATCTCTAGGTGTACTTGTATTTCACCCAGCACGATAAAAGCTCTCCCTAGCTCGCGTGTATTCCGCTCGCCGTACTCTCGGTGGTCCTTCCCCTTCCAGCACACCTCCTGCAGCACCACGACTTCGAGACCGCGGAGCCACAATTCGTTGTAAAGAATTCGGTCGCTTCCATCGAAGTTGAGAGACTTACAGATCCTCGTCTCGAGTTTCCAATCCCTGGATCCCCGAAATTTAAATTGGCGATTGGATCAGCTCGCATCTGGAGTTCTCTGCACTTGAGTTTTATGAGGGGTGCGTGTAGCCATCCGGAAACTCCACGAGAAATTCGTCCCATGGAACACCGAGATAATGTTCTTTACGCGTCTAAGGTACTTCACGAAAAACTAAAATCAAATTTCGATCGCGAAAAAGATGTTACTTTTCTTCGTTCGTTCGCGCACATGAAAAAACATTTTCCTTCCGTTCGCGGTTTCCTTGGTGACGCGCAACGCGATTTGCTAGGTCACACAACCTGACGAGTTGACTTTTATTCGAGCAAAGAGGGTAAACACAAAGTGGGTTGTGTTTATGTAAAAGAATGCGCGTGGCAAATCATACTGCGCCTAAAGCTAAACTAAACCTTATCACCAGGGCCGCACTTAGGGATGACTTCCAACACTTCCGAGTTTCGTTATGCCGGAGCAACTGCTTCATTTTGGCGTGATCACGTTCCTCCGTTATGATTTTCCATTCCTAGGAGCAGAACACATGGAATATTTTATTTACATCGGCACCTATTAAACAACTTGACTGCGAAATGGTTTTCTGGGGACAATTTCATTGGAGAAATCAAGACAAGATAAGGGGAGGGATATACAGAAATAAAAAACCAAAATGTATGGAATCAGTTTATAGCTGTATTTTCGCTAATATCTGTACTGGTTGGCCGGGTACAGTAGCTGCAGCAGTGCCTGCATTACCTGCGGCGACGGTGACGGCGACGGGGCCGGGGCCGGGAATGCGCCGTATCCAGCGTACTGGGCGTTCTCTACGGTTGGGTAATTAGCCCAATTCGAATGTCCAGCCTGGTAAAAATGTCCACCATTGCCCCCAACGTTCACTCCATTATTCGGCGCCAGAGCGCCGCCCGCACCCCCAACGATACCACCGTAAATAGGCGCAGTACCGCCCGCTCCGCCTCCACCATGGTGAATGGCCGAAACACCTCCGGCACCCCCACCAACATGGTGAACCGTAGCAACAGCGCCCGCGCCTCCGCCACCATGTTGAATGGCCGATACATCGGTCGCTCCACTATCGCCCGCTCCACCATCACCTGCTCCACTACCGCCCACTCCATTACCACCCGCTCCACTACCGCCCACTCCACTACCACCCGCTCCATCATGGTGAACGGCCGCTACAGCGCCCGCGGATTCACCGCCACCATGTTGAATGGCCGAACCACCGCCTGCTCCACCGCTACCAACTCCTTCAGCAACTTCTCCTCCCGTGGTCGGCAACAAAACACCGTTCCCGCCGTGGCGCCGTTCCACCGAATGGTCCGTTCGATCCCGAGAAACGTCACGCTCGGGCCCATCAGTGCGTTTATTCGGACGGGCGCGGCGATCGTGGTATGACACCGGGTAAGGCAGGTACGTTACGCATGTTTCAAGGAACGTTGAGCGCACCTGGCGGTTAGCAACCAGATTCTTAAGGTCGTTCTCACAGGCTCGAAGATTGTCGTAGAATTCGGCCGTGATAGAGACGCGGCGTGGAACCGTGCATGCGGCTTCCAATCCGTGCTCCTTGATCGCTTTGCCCAAGTTGTTTGCTGATTGCAGCAAAGCAAACAAGTCGACTGTAGAGACATTAATGATGGACCGCTTCCCATCTTTGTTTCGTTGGTCGTTGGGGTTGGACATTGCGATCTGAAAAATATAATAAAAGAATCTTCAGTAATGAAATGACTTATATTAGCATGACTGATGTCTTAAATGCAGGAATTCGAAAGCAAACTAGCAAGATTAAAAATAAAAGAAAAACGTTACTTAATCCACCCTTAGGCTAACACACCCCTGAGGGCTCCGGCCAATCCGGATTGTGGCCAGCACTGCCGAAATGTTGAATTTCATGTCCAGTATCAAAAACTATTAGAGTTTGACACCAAAATTCCTTAAACTCTAATGGTTCGGCAAATGTCCCTCGATCGGAACACCCCTGAGGGCTCCGGCCAACCCGGATTGTGGCCAGCACTGCCGAAATGTTGAATTTCATGTCCTGTATCAAAAACTATAAGAGTTTGACACCAAAATTCCTTAAACTCTAATGGTTCCGCAAATGTCCCTCGATCGGAACACCCCTGAGGGCTCCGGCCAATCCGGATTGTGGCCAGCACTGCCGAAATGTTGAATTTCATGTCCAGTATCAAAAACTATTAATGTTTGACACCAAAATTGCTTAAACTTTAATGGTTCCACAAATGTCCCTCGATCGGAACACCCCTGAGGGCTCCGGCCACTCCGGATTGTGACCAGCACTGCCGAAATCAAAAACTATTTAAGTTTTACACCAAAATTGCTTAAACTCTAATGGTTCCGCAAATGTCCCTCGATCGGAACACCCCTGAGGGCTCCGGCCACTCCGGATTGTGACCAGCACTGCCGAAATCAAAAACTATTTAAGTTTTACACCAAAATTGCATAAACTCTAATGGTTCCGCAAATGTCCCTCGATCGGAACACCCCTGAGGGCTCCGGCCACTCCGGATTGTGACCAGCACTGCCGAAATCAAAAACTATTTAAGTTTTACACCAAAATTGCTTAAACTCTAATGGTTCCGCAAATGTCCCTCGATCGGAACACCCCTGAGGGCTCCGGCCACTCCGGATTGTGACCAGCACTGCCGAAATCAAAAACTATTTAAGTTTTACACCAAAATTGCTTAAACTCTAATGGTTCCGCAAATGTCCCTCGATCGGAACACCCCTGAGGGCTCCGGCCAATCCGGATTGTGGCCAGCACTGCCGAAATGTTGAATTTTATGTCCAGTATCAAAAACTATTAGAGTTTGACACCAAAATTCCTTAAACTCTAATGGTTCCACAAATGTCCCTCGATCGGAACACCCCTGAGGGCTCCGGCCACTCCGGATTGTGACCAGCACTGCCGAAATCAAAAACTATTTAAGTTTTACACCAAAATTGCTTAAACTCTAATGGTTCCGCAAATGTCCCTCGATCGGAACACCCCTGAGGGCTCCGGCCACTCCGGATTGTGACCAGCACTGCCGAAATCAAAAACTATTTAAGTTTTACACCAAAATTGCTTAAACTCTAATGGTTCCGCAAATGTCCCTCGATCGGAACACCCCTGAGGGCTCCGGCCAATCCGGATTGTGGCCAGCACTGCCGAAATGTTGAATTTCATGTCCAGTATCAAAAACTATTAGAGTTTGACACCAAAATTCCTTAAACTCTAATGGTTCCACAAATGTCCCTCGATCGGAACACCCCTGAGGGCTCCGGCCACTCCGGAATGTGACCAGCACTGCCGAAATCAAAAACTATTTAAGTTTTACACCAAAATTGCTTAAACTCTAATGGTTCCGCAAATGTCCCTCGATCGGAACACCCCTGAGGGCTCCGGCCACTCCGGATTGTGACCAGCACTGCCGAAATCAAAAACTATTTAAGTTTTACACCAAAATTGCTTAAACTCTAATGGTTCCGCAAATGTCCCTCGATCGGAACACCCCTGAGGGCTCCGGCCACTCCGGATTGTGACCAGCACTGCCGAAATCAAAAACTATTTAAGTTTTACACCAAAATTGCTTAAACTCTAATGGTTCCGCAAATGTCCCTCGATCGGAACACCCCTGAGGGCTCCGGCCAATCCGGATTGTGGCCAGCACTGCCGAAATGTTGAATTTCATGTCCAGTATCAAAAACTATTAATGTTTGACACCAAAATTGCTTAAACTTTAATGGTTCCACAAATGTCCCTCGATCGGAACACCCCTGAGGGCTCCGGCCACTCCGGATTGTGACCAGCACTGCCGAAATCAAAAACTATTTAAGTTTTACACCAGAATTGCATAAACTCTAATGGTTCCGCAAATGTCCCTCGATCGGAACACCCCTGAGGGCTCCGGCCACTCCGGATTGTGACCAGCACTGCCGAAATCAAAAACTATTTAAGTTTTACACCAAAATTGCTTAAACTCTAATGGTTCCGCAAATGTCCCTCGATCGGAACACCCCTGAGGGCTCCGGCCACTCCGGATTGTGACCAGCACTGCCGAAATCAAAAACTATTTAAGTTTTACACCAAAATTGCTTAAACTCTAATGGTTCCGCAAATGTCCCTCGATCGGAACACCCCTGAGGGCTCCGGCCAATCCGGATTGTGGCCAGCACTGCCGAAATGTTGAATTTCATGTCCAGTATCAAAAACTATTAGAGTTTGACACCAAAATTCCTTAAACTCTAATGGTTCCACAAATGTCCCTCGATCGGAACACCCCTGAGGGCTCCGGCCACTCCGGATTGTGACCAGCACTGCCGAAATCAAAAACTATTTAAGTTTTACACCAAAATTGCTTAAACTCTAATGGTTCCGCAAATGTCCCTCGATCGGAACACCCCTGAGGGCTCCGGCCACTCCGGATTGTGACCAGCACTGCCGAAATCAAAAACTATTTAAGTTTTACACCAAAATTGCTTAAACTCTAATGGTTCCGCAAATGTCCCTCGATCGGAACACCCCTGAGGGCTCCGGCCAATCCGGATTGTGGCCAGCACTGCCGAAATGTTGAATTTCATGTCCAGTATCAAAAACTATTAGAGTTTGACACCAAAATTCCTTAAACTTTAATGGTTCCACAAATGTCCCTCGATCGGAACACCCCTGAGGGCTCCGGCCACTCCGGATTGTGACCAGCACTGCCGAAATCAAAAACTATTTAAGTTTTACACCAAAATTGCTTAAACTCTAATGGTTCCGCAAATGTCCCTCGATCGGAACACCCCTGAGGGCTCCGGCCACTCCGGATTGTGACCAGCACTGCCGAAATCAAAAACTATTTAAGTTTTACACCAAAATTGCTTAAACTCTAATGGTTCCGCAAATGTCCCTCGATCGGAACACCCCTGAGGGCTCCGGCCAATCCGGATTGTGGCCAGCACTGCCGAAATGTTGAATTTCATGTCCAGTATCAAAAACTATTAGAGTTTGACACCAAAATTCCTTAAACTCTAATGGTTCCACAAATGTCCCTCGATCGGAACACCCCTGAGGGCTCCGGCCACTCCGGATTGTGACCAGCACTGCCGAAATCAAAAACTATTTAAGTTTTACACCAAAATTGCTTAAACTCTAATGGTTCCGCAAATGTCCCTCGATCGAAAACCCCTGAGGGCTCCGGCCACTCCGGATTGTGACCAGCACTGCCGAAATCAAAAACTATTTAAGTTTTACACCAAAATTGCTTAAACTCTAATGGTTCCGCAAATGTCCCTCGATCGGAACATCCCTGAGGGCTCCGGCCAATCCGGATTGTGGCCAGCACTGCCGAAATGTTGAATTTCATGTCCAGTATCAAAAACTATTAGAGTTTGACACCAAAATTCCTTAAACTTTAATGGTTCCACAAATGTCCCTCGATCGGAACACCCCTGAGGGCTCCGGCCACTCCGGATTGTGACCAGCACTGCCGAAATCAAAAACTATTTAAGTTTTACACCAAAATTGCTTAAACTCTAATGGTTCCGCAAATGTCCCTCGATCGGAACACCCCTGAGGGCTCCGGCCAATCCGGATTGTGGCCAGCACTGCCGAAATGTTGAATTTCATGTCCAGTATCAAAAACTATTAAAGTTTGACACCAAAATTCCTTAAACTTTAATGGTTCCACAAATGTCCCTCGATCGGAACACCCCTGAGGGCTCCGGCCACTCCGGATTGTGACCAGCACTGCCGAAATCAAAAACTATTTAAGTTTTACACCAAAATTGCTTAAACTCTAATGGTTCCGCAAATGTCCCTCGATCGGAACACCCCTGAGGGCTCCGGCCAATCCGGATTGTGGCCAGCACTGCCGAAATGTTGAATTTCATGTCCAGTATCAAAAACTATTAATGTTTGACACCAAAATTGCTTAAACTTTAATGGTTCCACAAATGTCCCTCGATCGGAACACCCCTGAGGGCTCCGGCCACTCCGGATTGTGACCAGCACTGCCGAAATCAAAAACTATTTAAGTTTTACACCAAAATTGCATAAACTCTAATGGTTCCGCAAATGTCCCTCGATCGGAACACCCCTGAGGGCTCCGGTTACTCCGGATTGTGACCAGCACTGCCGAAATCAAAAACTATTTAAGTTTTACACCAAAATTGCTTAAACTCTAATGGTTCCGCAAATGTCCCTCGATCGGAACACCCCTGAGGGCTCCGGCCAATCCGGATTGTGGCCAGCACTGCCGAAATGTTGAATTTCATGTCCAGTATCAAAAACTATTAGAGTTTGACACCAAAATTCCTTAAACTCTAATGGTTCCACAAATGTCCCTCGATCGGAACACCCCTGAGGGCTCCGGTTACTCCGGATTGTGACCAGCACTGCCGAAATCAAAAACTATTTAAGTTTTACACCAAAATTGCTTAAACTCTAATGGTTCCGCAAATGTCCCTCGATCGGAACACCCCTGAGGGCTCCGGCCAATCCGGATTGTGGCCAGCACTGCCGAAATGTTGAATTTCATGTCCAGTATCAAAAACTATTAGAGTTTGACACCAAAATTCCTTAAACTCTAATGGTTCCACAAATGTCCCTCGATCGGAACACCCCTGAGGGCTCCGGCCACTCCGGATTGTGACCAGCACTGCCGAAATCAAAAACTATTTAAGTTTTACACCAAAATTGCTTAAACTCTAATGGTTCCGCAAATGTCCCTCGATCGAAAACCCCTGAGGGCTCCGGCCACTCCGGATTGTGACCAGCACTGCCGAAATCAAAAACTATTTAAGTTTTACACCAAAATTGCTTAAACTCTAATGGTTCCGCAAATGTCCCTCGATCGGAACACCCCTGAGGGCTCCGGCCAATCCGGATTGTGGCCAGCACTGCCGAAATGTTGAATTTCATGTCCAGTATCAAAAACTATTAGAGTTTGACACCAAAATTCCTTAAACTCTAATGGTTCCGCAAATGTCCCTCGATCGGAACATCCCTGAGGGCTCCGGCCAATCCGGATTGTGGCCAGCACTGCCGAAATGTTGAATTTCATGTCCAGTATCAAAAACTATTAGAGTTTGACACCAAAATTCCTTAAACTTTAATGGTTCCACAAATGTCCCTCGATCGGAACACCCCTGAGGGCTCCGGCCACTCCGGATTGTGACCAGCACTGCCGAAATCAAAAACTATTTAAGTTTTACACCAAAATTGCTTAAACTCTAATGGTTCCGCAAATGTCCCTCGATCGGAACACCCCTGAGGGCTCCGGCCAATCCGGATTGTGGCCAGCACTGCCGAAATGTTGAATTTCATGTCCAGTATCAAAAACTATTAAAGTTTGACACCAAAATTCCTTAAACTTTAATGGTTCCACAAATGTCCCTCGATCGGAACACCCCTGAGGGCTCCGGCCACTCCGGATTGTGACCAGCACTGCCGAAATCAAAAACTATTTAAGTTTTACACCAAAATTGCTTAAACTCTAATGGTTCCGCAAATGTCCCTCGATCGGAACACCCCTGAGGGCTCCGGCCAATCCGGATTGTGGCCAGCACTGCCGAAATGTTGAATTTCATGTCCTGTATCAAAAACTATTAGAGTTTGACACCAAAATTCCTTAAACTCTAATGGTTCGGCAAATGTCCCTCGATCGGAACACCCCTGAGGGCTCCGGCCAATCCGGATTGTGGCCAGCACTGCCGAAATGTTGAATTTCATGTCCTGTATCAAAAACTATTAGAGTTTGACACCAAAATTCCTTAAACTCTAATGGTTCGGCAAATGTCCCTCGATCGGAACACCCCTGAGGGCTCCGGCCAATCCGGATTGTGGCCAGCACTGCCGAAATGTTGAATTTCATGTCCAGTATCAAAAACTATTAATGTTTGACACCAAAATTGCTTAAACTTTAATGGTTCCACAAATGTCCCTCGATCGGAACACCCCTGAGGGCTCCGGTCACTCCGGATTGTGACCAGCACTGCCGAAATCAAAAACTATTTAAGTTTTACACCAAAATTGCTTAAACTCTAATGGTTCCGCAAATGTCCCTCGATCGGAACACCCCTGAGGGCTCCGGCCACTCCGGATTGTGACCAGCACTGCCGAAATCAAAAACTATTTAAGTTTTACACCAAAATTGCTTAAACTCTAATGGTTCCGCAAATGTCCCTCGATCGGAACACCCCTGAGGGCTCCGGCCAATCCGGATTGTGGCCAGCACTGCCGAAATGTTGAATTTCATGTCCAGTATCAAAAACTATTAGAGTTTGACACCAAAATTCCTTAAACTCTTATGGTTCCACAAATGTCCCTCGATCGGAACACCCCTGAGGGCTCCGGCCACTCCGGATTGTGACCAACACTGCCGAAATCAAAAACTATTTAAGTTTTACACCAAAATTGCTTAAACTCTAATGGTTCCGCAAATGTCCCTCGATCGGAACACCCCTGAGGGCTCCGGCCAATCCGGATTGTGGCCAGCACTGCCGAAATGTTGAATTTCATGTCCAGTATCAAAAACTATTAATGTTTGACACCAAAATTGCTTAAACTTTAATGGTTCCACAAATGTCCCTCGATCGGAACACCCCTGAGGGCTCCGGCCACTCCGGATTGTGACCAGCACTGCCGAAATCAAAAACTATTTAAGTTTTACACCAAAATTGCATAAACTCTAATGGTTCCGCAAATGTCCCTCGATCGGAACACCCCTGAGGGCTCCGGCCACTCCGGATTGTGACCAGCACTGCCGAAATCAAAAACTATTTAAGTTTTACACCAAAATTGCTTAAACTCTAATGGTTCCGCAAATGTCCCTCGATCGGAACACCCCTGAGGGCTCCGGCCAATCCGGATTGTGGCCAGCACTGCCGAAATGTTGAATTTCATGTCCAGTATCAAAAACTATTAGAGTTTGACACCAAAATTCCTTAAACTCTTATGGTTCCACAAATGTCCCTCGATCGGAACACCCCTGAGGGCTCCGGCCACTCCGGATTGTGACCAACACTGCCGAAATCAAAAACTATTTAAGTTTTACACCAAAATTGCTTAAACTCTAATGGTTCCGCAAATGTCCCTCGATCGGAACACCCCTGAGGGCTCCGGCCAATCCGGATTGTGGCCAGCACTGCCGAAATGTTGAATTTCATGTCCTGTATCAAAAACTATTAGAGTTTGACACCAAAATTCCTTAAACTCTAATGGTTCGGCAAATGTCCCTCGATCGGAACACCCCTGAGGGCTCCGGCCAATCCGGATTGTGGCCAGCACTGCCGAAATGTTGAATTTCATGTCCTGTATCAAAAACTATTAGAGTTTGACACCAAAATTCCTTAAACTCTAATGGTTCGGCAAATGTCCCTCGATCGGAACACCCCTGAGGGCTCCGGCCAATCCGGATTGTGGCCAGCACTGCCGAAATGTTGAATTTCATGTCCAGTATCAAAAACTATTAATGTTTGACACCAAAATTGCTTAAACTTTAATGGTTCCACAAATGTCCCTCGATCGGAACACCCCTGAGGGCTCCGGCCACTCCGGATTGTGACCAGCACTGCCGAAATCAAAAACTATTTAAGTTTTACACCAAAATTGCTTAAACTCTAATGGTTCCGCAAATGTCCCTCGATCGGAACACCCCTGAGGGCTCCGGCCAATCCGGATTGTGGCCAGCACTGCCGAAATGTTGAATTTCATGTCCAGTATCAAAAACTATTAATGTTTGACACCAAAATTGCTTAAACTTTAATGGTTCCACAAATGTCCCTCGATCGGAACACCCCTGAGGGCTCCGGCCACTCCGGATTGTGACCAGCACTGCCGAAATCAAAAACTATTTAAGTTTTACACCAAAATTGCATAAACTCTAATGGTTCCGCAAATGTCCCTCGATCGGAACACCCCTGAGGGCTCCGGTTACTCCGGATTGTGACCAGCACTGCCGAAATCAAAAACTATTTAAGTTTTACACCAAAATTGCTTAAACTCTAATGGTTCCGCAAATGTCCCTCGATCGGAACACCCCTGAGGGCTCCGGCCAATCCGGATTGTGGCCAGCACTGCCGAAATGTTGAATTTCATGTCCAGTATCAAAAACTATTAATGTTTGACACCAAAATTGCTTAAACTTTAATGGTTCCACAAATGTCCCTCGATCGGAACACCCCTGAGGGCTCCGGCCACTCCGGATTGTGACCAGCACTGCCGAAATCAAAAACTATTTAAGTTTTACACCAAAATTGCTTAAACTCTAATGGTTCCGCAAATGTCCCTCGATCGGAACACCCCTGAGGGCTCCGGCCAATCCGGATTGAAGCCAGCACTGCCGAAATGTTGAATTTCATGTCCAGTATCAAAAACTATTAGAGTTTGACACCAAAATTGCTTAAACTCTAATGGTTCGGCAAATGTCCCTCGATCGGAACACCCCTGAGGGCTCCGGCCAATCCGGATTGTGGCCAGCACTGCCGAAATGTTGAATTTCATGTCCAGTATCAAAAACTATGAAAGTTTGACACCAAAATTACTTAAACTTTAATGGTTCCACAAATGTCCCTCGATCGGAACACCCCTGAGGGCTCCGGCCACTCCGGATTGTGGCCAGCACTGCCGAAATCAAAAACTATTTAAGTTTGACACCAAAATTGCTTAAAATCTAATCCCAACTGAATGTAACGTAATTAAGGAACGCACCCTTAAAAAACACGTATTGAGTGAGCGGGTCTTCACGGGTCATTTTGTTAATCAAACCTGTTTCTACATTAATTTGATCGAGAAATTAAAAGTGAGAGTGTATGCAACATGGAGTTTAACTTTCTGTGAAGTTGCTGTAAAGATTACCACGGCCCTTTTAAAAGTTTATTTCCATGTTGCACGCACACACTCTCACTTTAAATTTCTCGGTAAATTGTATCCACTTACCTTTTTCTCAAAAACGTTCAATTAACCAGTTCGCACGAAAAATTTAGCACGGAGCACAACACCACAACTGGATTGAAATACTTCCTTACGACAAATGATTTGATGTTGATTTCAGGGATGCTGGTTTTGTTTTTTGACTATCTGGCAGCTCTGCCAACCGTTACCACAGTTGATTATTGCTGTCAAACGCCAAACCTTTTAAACCAATCACATGGCGCCAGATGATGATGGAATGTGAATTTCGTGGAGTTAGACAAGGAGGTCGAATTATTGGGCATAAACGCCATTAATGCCCAAATTGGTTTAATTGGACTTTGTACACGCTTTGTAATGACACTTTTAAAAAACTCCAAACAACGCGACTTTCAAAGGGTTTTAATAGACAATGCTGGAAAATAAAAACATTTTGAAATGTTAAATATTCAATAGGGGTTCTTACCATAAAAATCAAAAATTTTGCTGTTATTGTTATCAATAAAGTTTATTTTTAAATTGTTCAAACTATTTTGACTTGTAAAATTTTTCGTTAAGTTAAGTTAAGTCTTATTAACAATCCTAACTGTTTAGTGTAAGGTTCAAAAACAGTTGGAATCATTAGAATTACTCCACAAAAACGTCATCATTTGACGATCAGTTTGTTAAGGTTTTGAATAGTGCCGTAACTACATTTCTTTTAGTAGTGATATAGTTTGGACTATTCCCCCGATGGTTTTTGATTATGGGGAGGGTATTAGTTGGGCTGTCCCGCCCGTGTGGATCAATCGGACCGCGCACTGGACTCCAATCCAGAGGTCGCCGGTTCGAATCCCGCGGCGGGCGCTCTAAAATTCTTTGTGTAAATATGGGTATTCGGCGCTCCTTGCCATACTTTCATACACTTAGGAGCCCAGGGCGGCGAAGTCCTTGTAGATAAAAAGGAAGACACTAGTGGATGGTACTAGCAATGGTGACCGACAGCTATAAAGTCAACTTCATTAGTGGGCTTTAAAGGAAAAATGTGTGGAGGTTCGAAAAAACTAGCTGAATATTTGAAGTGTCATTCATATGTTTATAGGACCTAATAAAAAAAAAACTCTAGGATTGAAAATAAGGAGTTAGATTCACGTTTTTTTTTGTTTGTCTGTGCACACAGATGGCGTTATTTCAGGTTTGAGTCTAGGAGTACATAGTTCTCTCATTGGCCGCTAGGGGTGCTTGGGTGAAAAAAGGAGCCGCCGGAAAAAAGGAGTTCGATTCACACAAGTATTTTTTGGCAACACTGGCCCAACAAGAAACGTCAAACTTTGAAAAACAACAACAAAAACAAAATCCGCGTCGTCGTCGTCGTCGTGGAAGCTGTCCTTTTTTTCGCGGCTTGCGTGCCAATTCCCTGCTCGGTTGTGGTCGATTCCTCGAAACCGGCCGCGCTATGACGTCCTCCCAGGACGCGTGCTACATTTCGCTGCTGGGACTGGCCGAGTACTTCCGCACGTCGTCGCCGCCCAACATCAAAAAGTGCATCCAATGTCTGCAGGCGTTGTTTACGTTCAAGCCGCCGCTCAAGGTGGAGGCCCGGACGCATCTGCAGCTGGGGCAGATTCTGATGGCTTATACGAAGAATACCGAGCTGGCGCGGAATCATTTGGAGCAGGCGTGGATGCTGTCGGAGAATATTAATAATTTTGACGACGTCAAGTTTGACACGGCTAGTTTGTTGGCGCAATTGTACCAGCAGCAGGAGCAGAGTTCGCTGGCGAAGCCGGTTCTGCGGAAGGCGATCGAGCTGTCCCAGCACAATGTGTACTGGCACTGTAAGCTGCTGTTTCAGTTGGCGCAAACTCACGCGACGGACAAGGAGTATGCGCTGGCGTCGGAGCTGTTGGCGGTTGGGGTGGAATCGACGGACGAGTCGAACGCGACGTATTTGAAGTCGTTGTTTCTGCTGAGTCGTGCCATGATCATGATGATCGAGCGCAAGAGCAGCGACGTGCTGGCGATTTTGAACCAGGCCGGGACTATCATTGATAATGCGATTCAAAACATTCACCTGAAGGAGTACCTTAAGGTGTTCTTCTTCGTGCTGCAGGTGTGCCACTATCTGCAGCTGGGCCAGGTGAAGACGGTCAAGACCAGTCTGAAGCAGCTGCAGCAGAGCATCCAAACGATAATGGCGCCGAACTGGCCGTCGGACGAGCAAATCTTCGGCCAGAACAGTACGGAAATGTTCATGTGGCTGCCGAAGGAGCAGCTGTACGTGCTGGTGTATTTGGTGACGGTGTCGCACTCGATGATGGCCGGATACATGGACAAGGCGCAAAAGTACACGGAGAAGGCGCTGACGCAGATTGAGAAGTTGAAGTGTGAGTATTTCCGGAATTGTTACTCGATTTCCTTTTGCTCATTTAATACTGTTTCTTCCAGCCCAGGAGAACAAACCGATCCTGGCGGTGTTCCAGATCATCCTGCTGGAGCACATCATCATGTGCCGGCTGGTGATGGGCAACAAGTCGCTCGCCATCAAGGAGATTGCCCTGGCCAAGGACGTCTGTCTGTCGTCGTCGCACAAGTTCCTGCTCAAGAAACATTCCCCCCAGCTGCACTGTCTCCTGGGCCTTTACTCGATGTCCGCCAGCCTGTTCGACCACGCCGAACGGCAGTTCTACACCTGCATCCAGGAGACGACCGAGCGGGACTTGAAGCTGTTTGCCAACCTGAACCTGGCGATCGTGTATCTGCGGATGAAGCGCGAGCCGGATCTGCGCGCCATTCTCGACCAGGTCCAGCAGGAAAATTCCCTCTGCTCCAACAGCCAAGCCCTGATGGGAAGCTTCTACTACGTGCAAGGCTTGAACGCGTTCCACAAGAGCAGCTTCCACGAGGCAAAGTAAGTAGAGGTGAGGTGACTTCCAAGACATCACTTAACCCTCCTTCTTCTTTCAGACGCTTCCTCCGCGAGACCCTCAAGATGGCCAACGCGGAAGACCTGAACCGGCTGACTTCCTGCTCGCTCGTCCTGCTCAGCCACGTCTTCCTCAGCATCGGCAACTCGAAGGAAAGCATGAACATGGTGACGCCGGCGATGCAGCTCGCCTCCAAGATCCCCGACATCCACGTGCAGCTGTGGGGCAGTGCCATACTGAAGGACCTTCACCGAATGCTCAAGGAGCCCGCCCTCGAGCAGGAAGCGTACAACAACCATCTGAACTTTTCCCAAAATCTGATCGCCGACCAGCTCAAGTGCACCAAGTTCCAGGAGCACACGCTCATCAACTGGATCCAGGGCGATCCGCCGATGCCGATGCTGACGACGCAGGAGCCGATGATGGGCGAACCGTCGCAGGCGGCTGCGGCAGCAATGCGCGTTGCGGCGGGAGCACCTGGCCAGCAGGTCATCTTTCAGTAGAGCGTGTTTGTGTGTGCGTTTCTGTGTGTCTTTATGATATCTTCTACATAATAAGCTCGAAAAGTGCGGTTTGAGTTTTTTTTTTCCCACGATCATGCATCCAGTTTAACGTATCGAGTCGACACTTGATGAAATACATTAATCCTACCCACAAATAGCAAAAGTTGTTTCATATTGATAAGGCACTTCTGATCTTTCCTTCATCTGGGGCGTATCGGGATAGCAGTTTTAGCAATATTTTGCCTAACATTTTGCTTTTTGAAGTGGTTTCGGTTAGACCAGATTCAGAGCAACAAAAACTGTTCAATCATTCCCAAATTTAAAGCTTTCAAGTGCTCTAAAACGTGCTGTCCCTATTCAGATTGTAGTCCCGTTTCGCCCCAGTTGACGGTATTTGAAAAATCGAAACAAGTACGAAAGATTCAATTACATTCGAAAAAACTGCCCATATCTCGAAAACCGAAGCAGCATTTTATCAAAAAAGTGGTATTTCGATTGCGTATTTAAATTGGCATCAAAAGATAAGGCAAAAAAAAATCTCAGACCACCCTCTCTAGTGGACAGTCGCCAAATAAAAAAAAACTGCTACTGTTTGAAAGAATAATGAGCAATTCCAGCCCAAAACAGGAATTCTTTAGGTACTTTTTTCTCGACCCTCTCCGATTTCAATGAAACTTTGTAGACATGTTATCCTAGGCCTATATAAGCCATTTTTGTGTATATGGAGCCAGTTACACTCGATAATGACATTTGAGAAGGGCGTAAGTGTTTTAAATATTTTTGTATTTCGTAATTTAAATATTGATTTATCTCGAAGCCGTTGCATCGTATCAAAAAGTGGTCAAAGACAAACTTGTAGGAAATTTGACGGGCTTTCCGAAAAAATACACTGAAAGAAAAAAACACTCCCCCTTTATGAGATTTTTTAATTTTTAAGTTTAAAAGTCAAATTTGAAGGTGAGCCCACAATTTTTTTTCGCTCAAAATTTTTGTGAAAATAGCCTAAGACGTTACAAACAATGCAGGATGGAGCAACTCACCTTAAAAAAATACAAAAATCATTAACTGAAATTGTTTTTTTGAAAAGTGCCCTAAACTTCAAAATATTCAGAAGCCGAATACGGGAATCGATTCTCCAGACAATTTTACATAAAAGTTTCCATATTGACCATTGTCCTAAGTCCAATCCTTGTGAAGTTACAGCGGTTTTAAAAATAAACGTTACTTAATCCACCTTTAGGTGGTTGGTGCCTTCCTCGCATATTTTTATCAAACTATCTGAGATCCGGACTCAAAAAAGTTTATTAAAAACACTAAAGTACTTATAACTTTTGATAGGTTTGTCAGATCTTCAATTTTTTGGGCTTGTTGGAAAGGTCTTTTGATTACCTATCCAACGATGGGTCGCATAATAGATCCGGACAACTTTTTAATCAAAATATTTGAGATCCGGCCTCAAAAAAGTGTATAAATAACACTTAAGTGCTCATAACTTTTGATGGGGTTGTCAGATCTTCCATCTTTTGAACGCGTTGGAAAGGTCTTTCAAATAAATTCCTAACAATATGTAGCATGACGGGTTTTCTTACAAAAACCACCCTTTTTTACAATATTTCAAACTTCAGCCAAATCGTTTTTTTAGCATAACTTTTGAAGTACTTTTCAAAACGTCATAATATTAACTAGGGTCTTGTGGGACCCCAAGACGGATCGAATGAGATCAAAACGGTCCAAATCGGTCCAGCCAGTCCGGAGATAATCGTGTGCATATTTTTCGGCACGGACTCACATCCAGACACACGCACAGACATTTGTTCAGATTTTGATTCTGAGTCGATAGGTATACGTGAAGGTGGATCTACGAGGTCATATAAAGAAGTTCATTTTTCAAGTGATTTTATAGCCTTTCCTCATTGAGGTGAAGGCAAAATTGTTGAAAAAAGAGGTTTTTGGATGGTTTTTGGCAATTTCTATAAGACAGACTTAATTTTTCAGTCCCGAAAATATTTTTACCGGAAAGCTCGTCCAATTTCCCATAAGTTTGTCATTGACCACATTTCTATTGGATGTATGGGCTTACAGATATAAGCTAATTTATAATCCAGGTTACTTTACTACACTGAAAAAATATTATGTATGCAGTTATCGGCCTTCTGGTCGTCGGGGACCACCACAGGCACGGGTACGTTCGAACCGGTTACTCCTTGATTCTCGTTCTGTGGAAGACAAACAAAAAAAAAACGGTTGAAATAGAAAGTTTGAATTTACTGGAGTTGCGAAAGGACATTTGTGGATGGGTTTTATTCACGGGTTCACACGAATTTGAACATAAATTTAAAACGAAACTCACCATCGCCGCAGACCCATCGTCAGCGCTGATCTATGATACCTCGCTGTCGTCCAGGTTCTCGGTTCTTTCTAGGTTCAACTCCTGTAGAAATATAATTAAGGATTGATCCTAAATATATTGATCGTAATTTGAGGGTTTGAGATAAACTTACCTTACATAATTCAAAAGCTGTATCCAACAATGACTTCGGATTGTTTTTCATTATCGCTTTAATTCGTTCCTGCATTGTTGTACAATCCAGGCAACTGTGATGACAACGTTTGCACTTTGTAGCATCTAGGGTGTGTATTCTTAAATGGCTTACCAAGGCATTGTGGCTTACTGCACGGTGCCCGCACATTGGGCAATTCGTTACGAAGGTTTTGCTCTTCTTGGTGCAACACTCTTTCGCGTGTTTGCTAACGTACACAGAGAAGCAGTCATTGCAATACGTTAATAAGCTGCACTCCCCCGCGGGAAAACGGATTAAATGTTTTGTAAATGCATTCTCTTCACTAAACACACTTTTGCAGGATGAACACTTTCCGAATACAGCAAAGTCGCTTTCACAGAATTTGAACTGGTAATGTACAAAACTTAACGTTTCAGACAGTTCTTCGATTTTGTCCGTTGGATAAATTCCGTACTCTTCGCCTAGCCGCACCAAACTCCATTCGTTTTTCAATGTAGTCAGTACCAATATCTTGGTGTTAGTGTCAACAATAATTTTCTCGCTTTCGGTTTTTTTAAGTTTCATCAAATAATCCGCCGAAATGTTCTCAATCTTATCGAGCTCCTCATCATTTTGTCGTTGTTGACATTCAGTCGTCCTACCGACGAATGGACAAAACTTTCTGAAAATAATAGAAAGTTAATAAAAATATTATTAGTGTTATAACAAGCTATTTCAAAACAAATCGGCGTAGAGATAGTGTTTGACAAAGAATATAAAATAGTAGTTTATGCAACAAGTTGCAGAATGAACTAGATATTTTTAGCACACATAGTATTTATCCAACTCGGTAAACCACGTTGCATAAGAATAAGCATTATTGACCACCCGCAGTTGAGCAATTCTCTACGAAATCGCTCAATTTTAATTTTTGTATTTTTTAATCCGGCTGAAACTTGCAGGCCAAGGATTGATACCTAAGAGCATGCAATGGCACTGACCTTGTTGCGTGCTCTTCGGTTGACGTCCACGTAAGGAACATCCTGGAAGGAGCGCAACTTACTACATCCGTAGTCCTGTTAGATCATTCGAATTATCTTGATCAGAACAGTATAGCTCTGGTTCCTTGCGAGTGTCCTATTTTCTTACCTCCACGTTGGCTTGGTTTTCATGATGACCTAGCTGGTGGCCTGTGGAAACGGATCGTAAGCCTTTGACCAGCGAGGGTCAGAGTCGAGACGGCTAGAAGAAAGGGGCGCGTCAATGTGGGAAAGGGAAGTAATTTGTGATTGTAGACGGTATTGTTTAGATTCGCAGTATGTTGAGTCAACTGCTGTGGATGTACCTGAAACATCGCACAACGGGGTTTCTCTTCTCATCTTTCTCAGCTACCATCTATCTCCTATTTTTATTTTGCTCTACTGATTCGTACTTCACCACTAATTCTTCTGTTTACCATTTGGTTTTGATTTTATTAACTCTTGATTCTCGTATCTCTCAATGCTTGTCACTCTTTTTTTCCAAATAATGCTGCTTTAACAAACTGTGTGTTTTCTTTAAAATCAAGTCTAATTATCATTTGCCTATTCTTTGTTGATTTACTTCTTTATTTATTCATTTAAATAATTTTATATCTTGCCCATCATAACAATAATCTAAGCTTGTTTTTTTATCTCTATTTATTAACTATTGCCTTTTTCTACATCTACTACATCAAGCTTATTCTTTTTATTTTTTAACACACAATTATGATTCTCTTACTATTGCTTCTTTATAAAGTATATTCTCCTTTACTGTCTATTGTTTTCTAACAAGTGAGGTTCGAGCCCTTACTCAATTTATGGAATGATTGAAGGAATAACACAAATACTACTATTGTACATTTGCTATTTTTTTATAAAATGCTTAGGTCCAGAAAATTGTAACAAAACACCGCGACATAAGAATTATCAACAGATAAACACGACTTAACATTAGGGAATATTTCAGGAGAAAACAATACACAGTAAAATAACAATTAGTTTTTGAATTCAAACTAAAAATAAAACAGTTTTTGCTTTAATGAACGTTGCTAGGCACACTATAAATGGTTAGGCGCTTATACTTACATCAAACCCTACGTAATGTACCACCCCCGGCCGAGTTAAAATGCGTAACCGGAAAAGAAGGTGTGCATGCCTGGCACGAACACTCAAAGCGTGTTCTAGCGTGCTGCTCGTACTGACTCAGAGCAAGGGTGAGATGTAGGTGTAAGGGCAGTGCGTGTTCGTCGGGAACCTGGTGCATAAGATCGGTCAAGGCCCGTTCTTACACTGAAAATTGCGAATTGCGAATTTTTAATCCGGCTGAAACTTTTTTGGTGCCTTTGGTATGCCCGTATGCCCAAAGATGCCATTTTGCATCATTAGATTGTCCATATAATTTTCCATACACATTTGGCAGCTGTCCATACAAAAATGATGTATGAAAATTCAAAAATCTGTATCTTTTGAAGGAATATTTTGATCGGTTTGGTGTCTTTGGCAAAGTTGTAAAATGATACACGGTAAAAAAAATTTAAGCGATATTTTATTTAACTTTTTGTCACTAAAACTTGATTTGCAAAAAAACACTTTTTTATTTTTTGATTTGTTTTAGAGGACATCAAATGCCAACTTTTCAGAAATTTCCAGGTTGTGCAAAAAATCTTTGAGCGAGTTATGAATTTTTGAATCAATACTGATTTTTTCAAAAAATCGAAATATTGATCGCATAAATTTTTCAACTTCATTTATGTTGTTCGCTTATTTTCAAGGGATTATTTCTTTCAAAGTGAGTAGAATTGCTTTCATTTTAAAGTTATGTATTCCATAAAGACCACTGTAAAGACTACTTTGTTTTGCACGATAGATTGAATAAGCCATTTAGCTAATACATGTATTTGTATGAATAAATTTGAACTTTTGCGCTTAAGAGAGATAATCATAAGAACTTGCTTAAGGAACTCCGGAGTTCGCGGGATCTAAACAATGGCAACCACAATAAAAACAGACTTAAATAATTGAGCCACTTAAAAACTAAATAAAAAAATACTCTCGAAACCGCTCGACCCGGAGTTACCCTAATCACATCGATGCTTCACTACTGCTTGAACATTGGTAACAGCCATTTAGCTATAATTGTTTTGTTTTTTTTAAAGATATACTGTCATGAATATTGCTGGATTTTACACTGGAACAACACGCGATTGCCTTACTTTAATATTGGCATTATACTACTACTGATAAAGATACGATTTATTTGGTTTTGTAATTATTTTTAAGTATATTAATTTATGACACTATTTTTTGCAAGCGATTGTTTCTAAATATTTATTTAAAGCGACGAAATATGTTTAAAAAAGAATTTAAAGTTCCAATATTTTAAAATGATAAAAAAAATCATTTAGAAACATTCGAAATATTGGAATTAATGTTTTTTTTTTAATTTGATTTAAAAAGTCAAAAATAAATTACATCACAGACAAACATAAACAAATAATTGAACAATTTTATCAGAACGTCATCAAGCACGAACCACACAAAATGTGTGGTAGTTTCAACTGTCAAACACGTGGAAATGAGTTGTGGTGAATATAAAATTGCCGTGGTGAGTTTCGGATCATTCAAACTGACCGTTAAATTGCTGATTGGTGGAAAGAGATTTACGGACGCGATCGCTTGCAATAATTTTGGTGAATAATTTAGCCACGATATTAGCGAATAAAAAAATACAGACAAAACGCACCTTAATCTACAAATACGTACTTTTGTCAGGAGATTGTCCGTTCGTGCGTCTTGCGGTGGGTGTTCCGGTTGGCAGCGCTGCTGAACCGCCGGTCGCATAAATCGCAGCCGTAGTTCTTCTCGCCCGTGTGCACCTGCATGTGGTGCTTCAGCTGGTAGTTTGTGGTAAAGGCTGAAAGAAAGGATTTTGTTTTTTTTTTTTATGGGAACAAATGTTGAAAAGGCCTTTTTCTAAGCACCTTTTTGACACAGCTCGCACGCATAGGGCTTTTCGCCCGTGTGGGCTCTCATGTGCACCGTCAGGTGAACCTGCAGCATGAACGTCTTGCCGCACTCCTGGCAGCCGTAAGGCCTTTCCTTGGTGTGGGTTCGCATGTGGATCTTGAGGTCCCCATTTCCGGCATAGTTCTTCTGACATACGGTGCACGTCACGTTTTTGACCTTTTTCTCGCCCGTGTGTTGCCGCATGTGGTTCTGGAATTTTGTCATTTTCAACAAATATAATTTACTTTCAAAATTAAAAACAAAAACTAACCCTCAACTCTCCCTGGCCCGGATAGGCCTTTTCGCACAGTTCACACTGGAAAGGCCGCTCGCCCGTGTGGATTCGCTTGTGAATCACCAGATTCCCATTTTGGTTGAACCGCTTCAGACAGTACGGACACTCGTACGGCTTTTCGTTCGTGTGAATGCGCTTGTGAGCCGTTAGCTGCCAGCTGAGCGTAAAGCCCTTTTCGCACACGTCGCAGATGTGGCACTTCTCGCCGCGGTGACACTTGACGTGGGTGTTGAGCAGACTTTTGCTCCCGAACTGCTTCGGGCACAGCTCGCAATAGTACGGCTTCTCGCCGTCGTGTCGCCGCATGTGCACGTTCAGCAAGTTGCGCTCGTAGAAGCGCGCGTTGCATATCTCGCAGGCGTGGGCCTTTTCGCCGGTGTGCCGCAGCACGTGGTTCCGCAGCTGCTTCTGCTCGGCGAACCGGCGCGAGCAGTAGCTGCACTCGTACTTTTTCTGGAAAATACATTTTTTTTTTTCAATTCAATTCAATTAGTTTATTAGTACCTAAATAATCAATTTACAATTTCGTAATTCTTATAACCTAATAGAGTTTTAGAGTTCCTTTCAACTATGATTTGTACTATAGTTCATTTTGATGTAATTGGATATTCTTACATGGATTTGCCAAAAGAAAGAACCTTCGAAAGCCATATTTTTTAAACTATGATTTTAACCCTGATCTATAAAGGAGCTATTACACTACGGCAAACAAACAAACAAACTCGCACTTTTTGTCAGTTTGCCTACTTTGTTTGTACAAACGTTAGCCTGCATACATTTTGCCTTGTTTGCGAGTTTGCCGCAAACTGTCAAACACGAAAAAGTGCGAGTTTGTTTGTTTGCCATAGTGTAATAGCTCCTTAAGTCTAACTAACACACTGATTTCTTTCCCCACAGTTTTTGTTTGTTTTAGTGAATTAAACCTATTTTCCCATAAAAAAAAATCGGACAGGTTAATTATGGCGACTAGTTATCAAGCCGGGAGCAATGTTTTGAATGCGGGTTTTGGAGATTTTTGTTGGTGAGAGCAGACATGAACAAAAATTCAAAAAATCTGAAATTCTAAAATTCCAAAATTCAAAAAATCAAAAAGTACCTACCCAAATTTAAAAATAAAAAAAAATTTAAAATAATGTTTTTCAAATTGATAGATTTTTTATCTTTTTTAATTTGTTGAACTTAGTTTTTTTCGTCAAATTTAAAAAAATCATTTTTTTTTGTTTTTTTTACTTACTGATTTCTAGCCTTTTTTTGAATAGGCCCTGTAAACAAATGCAAACATTGAGTATGTACCTCGCACACCTCCATCGGACTAAGCGGGATACACTAAATGTTTACATTCGATCGTAGGACCTAAAGCCTAGATTTTAGTTTTTAAATTTGTATTTTCGTTAATTTCATAGATTAGGGGAACCATACCCTTTTTCAGTCTATTTCTATTATCGGCCTATCAGCACTTTGATTATGAATTACAGCTTTCATAAAGTGTTTTTGACTGTTCCAAAGTAACAAATAGCTCAAATAAAAATGAGCAAGCAACTCTCCATTGTTTATGTCAGGGGTGCCCAAAGTATGGCCCGCGGGCCAAACGTTGCCCGCAAGGTTATATTTTGTGGCCCGCGGACCCATTTTGTATGATAATGTAAAATGGCCCGTTGACCACTTGTAAGTGATTTTATACTTTTTCAAAATTATGGTTTATTTTAAGCTTTTATATGCTAATCTTTTTTATTTTTTTGTTAATAAAAAGAAAATTATGATTTATCAATATTTTGATCCCCACTTTAGGATACAAATAATTTGTTCAATATATTTTATAATTAAAACGGATAACGAATCTGATTGACTATCAACTGATACAGGTAGACAAAATGTGGAAATCGGAGGATCAAGTTTGCAGCAAATATTTTACAATGCTTTCGTCGATCAACCCACCACTCCACCATTATTAAAAAATTGACTCGAAAAACCAGGAGCAAAAATATATTTCCAAAAAACTTAAAAAAGGAAATTTAAGTGCATTCAGCTGAAATTAATTAAATATGCATTCCTTTGCATTTAAAATCATTTGAGCATGTTTGGGTTTGTTAAAAATAATTTGAATTTTAGTGTATTTTCGATGAAATAAATAAATGTTGTTTCGCTTTTTTTGAAAATAATGATTGCAGGATAACTATACGGAAGCTTAAAACATTTTCTAAAAGTTGTTTTTTCATTGAAATGTTGAAATTTTGGATCTCAACGATTTTTCATTAGCCACACTTAACTTATAGAAGAATTGTTCAACATGTAATGTCACCACCATTTTCGAAATATAAAAACATTTTTTTTTTTTTTTTGAAAACACAAGTACATTCTGCTAAGAACTTTTTTTTTTCAAATACCAGAAACAATAAAATCAACAATACCGATAGAAACTCTTTATTTTGTGGTTTCTATTATTTTGAAAATATTTTTTTTTTAAATAACAGAAATGTAATCTTTTACATTAAAATAACGTAATTTATTTTTTTAACAACCTTTTTTGCAAATTTGGCCCGCAAGCTCATTTGAGCTTAAAATTTGACCCGGCCTCCAAAAACTTTGAGCACCCCTGGTTTATGTAAATAAAAATGTTGATTTAATAGCGGAAAACTGCAAAAGTGATGAGAATGGGTCGAAATGCTTAGAGTGATTAGAATGGGTATATTTCCCCTATGTCAAGCTGCTATTTTTAAAGAGCATTTTATGATTTAATTTTTTAAATTATTTTAATTTACTTTATCAATAAAGCTCAGATTTTTGTTTGAATTTTTATTTATTTTTAATTTTTTTTTCTGTAAAAAAATCAATTTGAATTGTGTTTTAATTTTTAATTTTTTTATTTGTATTTTTTTTTATTTATTAATTTTTTTTCGTGGGGAAATCCCGAAGAACCGAGAGCAAATTTGCTACCGACAGGTATCGCGGTGGGGTTTGACATCGGGTGCAAATTTGAATTGCTTCGATGTTTGCCACCAGCGCTGGAGATGCACTTAGCCAAAAATAAATCAAAATCTTTCGGGTAAAAATGTTGTGATTCGTTTATCCGAAGATTCGATTATCGTAAGCAAAATTTTGATGAGGTTTTAATCCTTAGTTCTTTGTTTATATTTTTATTTTACTTTTTTTATCCTAATTTCTATATACCTAATTCTAAAAAAAAAATTAAATGTGGAATTTTGTATTTTGCAATTTAAGGTTTTTTTTTTTGGATTCATTAAATTATTTGCGTATCTAAAATTTGATATTTTGCAGTTTTTAATTCTGGAATTTTCAATTTTGAAGTTTTCGAAATAGTTTCCGATTTCTTTATTCTTAGATTTGGAATTTCTGAATGGAGCACTGATTCGAATGGTAGAAATTTACTTTTTCTGTTTTTTTATATTTTTTTTTAATAAATGAAGATTTAATTTGTTCCATTACAGATTTTTTGAATATTTTTTTTTATTTTGGATTTTTTTTTTGGAAGTTTAGAATTTTTACATTTTTGAGTTTTAGGATTTTTAAAACTTTAATTTTTTTTGAACTTTTGGAATTAAATCTTTTGTATATCTGTTATTTTTTTTAATTCCTGCATTTTTTATTAGGAATTTCAAAAAATTTCGAATTTTAGAGGTTTTCAATAGTAATTTTATTTTTTTAACTCCATTCTGAGGAAAATCCGATTTCTATATCCTTAGAATTTGAGTTTCTGAACTGTTTTTTTTTTGTTTTGAAATATTGGATTTTTTTTTTATTAAAATAGTTGAATAATTTATAACTTTTAAATCTTTTAATAACATAATTTTTAACTTTTTTGATTTTTAAATTTCTAAATTCTGTGAAATTTCTGACACTTTTGAATTTTTAAATTTTTTGGTATTTTAAAAGTTTTATAATATAAATACTTTTGAGGTTTTAAATTTAGAAACCTTTCAAAACTTCCTCAAAAAATCAGAGAGCAAGAAAAATTGTTATTGACTGAAATTTAAATTTTCGCAGAAAAAAAACTCGTAAAATCGATTGTATAACGCTTATTTAAACAAATTTTGAATTCTGGGACCACAGGTCAGTAAAAAGACGTAACAGTTTTGTAAAACTATATTTTCATAAATTCATTGATATTTTGCATATAACTGTAATGATGTATAAAGAATTTTGCGATAGTTTTTCCCTCGAAATTTTGAAAATTAGGCTTAAAATTTTGAATTTTGAGTTTTTTAATTAACTCTTTAGATTTGAAATTTCTGATTATTATTGGTTTGAATTTAGGATTTTCATAATTTAAATTTTTCTGAAATTATTATTTCTGGACTTTTAAATTTTTAAACAAATGAAGATTTTCTTTATTGTTGACCGGCCCGTGGCTTAATGGCTACGGCTCCCGCCTCATAAGCGGAAGGTCGATTCCCGACCGGTCTCCTTGAAATTATTCGACTATAATTGATCTTTGAATATGGACAAAAAAAACCCATGGAATCAGGTGGGATTCGAACTCACACCTTTGGATTGGTAGTCAGATGCTCTAGCCACTCGGCCACCGAGGGGTTGACACCCCTTGAGAGAATTAATCTGTAGTGCTGAAATAATGTCACAAGGACATTTACTATTTAACACAACAATCCCTTCCCTAACGATTCCCCTACACACACCACACACCATATTCTATAAATAACTCAAAGTGGTTGGTACGGTATGTCCCCACTTCTTCTTCTTCCCCTGATGATTCTATGAAATGTGGGTTCCGTTCATAGAATCTGTCTCTTGCGGTTAAGGCAACGCATTAGGCCGGGCCGCTTTAGTGAGTGTAATACATTTCGGGGGTTCTCGAAAGTACTCTGCCCACCATTGAAAAAACGGCTAATATCCACTTTTGGCAAAAATGAGATATTAGCACCAGGTGGTAGAAGATGTTCCAACGCATCTTCTGAAACTTGAATTTCACTGAAATAATGTTTAGACTTGGCTGCCGATGCGAAAAACCAAACGGCTAATATGCCACTTTAATGGGAAATTGCCTTGATGGAGATTTTGTGACAAACACTAAAACGCGTTTTTCTCGAATTACTTGATTTGGCATAATAGCCGAATTTTCAATTATGGGCAGTACTGCAATCATTAATAATGACAAGAAAGAACTTAAGGCGTAATCTAACCATAAGTTCTTTCCGGATGATTTCTTCGGACTGGCTGCGCTTGTGTTTGATTAGATTAGATTAGATTAGAAATGAAGATTTTCTTTATTGCACAATTTTTAAATGTTTCAATTTATTTAATTTTAATTTGTAAATTTATTGACAGTTGTAAATTTTTAAACTTTCATATTTTGGAATTACATTTTTTGTATTTCTGTATTTTTTTTTCTGCAATTTTTTTAACATTCTGAACAAAATAATTTTCTATACCCTAAGATTTTGAGTTTCTGAATTGGTTTTTTGGTTTTAATTTTGATTTTCAAATTTTTTTTTAATTTGGCACAGTTGACTGAATTTCCAGGTTCTTGAATTTGAATTTCCAAACTCTAAAATTTCAGACAATTTTTTTTGTTTAATAAAGTTTGTTCGAAAATAGACTTTTTAATATTTTAACAAATTTTGAATGGAATTAAAATTTAGTTTAGCTAATCCGCCAAACAACAATCCGAGTTAAAGGAACGGCTTGTATTTAAATCGCGCATCTAATGTTGGCATAGCAGTACTTTGGCGTTCGATTACAGCTTCTAAATGGCGTGTTCAACCCATGTCAAGCAATAAATATGTAGTTCATTGGGAAGTGAACAAGCAAGTTTCAATGGAAACATTTGCAAAATAAAAATTAAATAGTGAGAATTTTCAAATTAGGACTGAATCCTTAACCTGCAAACCTTACGAAAAATACCCCCACTCACTCACCTCGGAATGTTTCTTCTTCATGTGCACCCGGAACTTGCGCCGATTTTCGAAGCCCACGTTACAATCGTCGCAGTAGTGCTGCTTACTGGCGCCATGGTCCTTGTCGCCACCGTCACCTCGCAGCTGCTGTGGCTCATCGTTGATCAGACTGTCCAGGTTGGCCTGCTCCAAGCGTTCCTGGGCGGGGTTTTCCGACCGCGGAGGGGCCGACGGGGCCAGCTGCTGTTCCATCGACTGAATGTACTCGTCGGTGAGGGCATCTTTGAGGTAATCGTAAGGTAATTCGTCGTCGTCGTTTTCGTCCAGGTCTTCTTGATCTTTCGGGATCTCCGCGCTCGTTCCACCGATGAATTCGGACAGTTCTTGGCGCAGGTTTTCCAGAACCGTCGATTCATGCTGCTGCTGCTCCTGCTCTGAAGGCGTTTCTTCGACAATCAGTTCACCGATCGGAGCCTCCTCCTCCGGTTGCGATTGGACAATGATCTCCTCCGTTACAAGTATGTCCGAAGGAGCCACGAAGCTCAGCTCGACGTTTTCGCTGGTCGTCGATTCCGTCTCTACAATCTCCTCGGAACACCTTCCTCCCCCTCCGCCATTCATCAGCTGAAAACGCAGCTCCTCAATCGGAACGACAACGGCCGACGTTTCCGTGTTCCCGTTGGCATCGGTCAGCACCACGTTCAGCACTTCGTACTTGGTCTCGCTGTCTTGGTTGATCACGACGGATTTCTCGATCAAGTTCCGGATCGTGCCGTCCGATCGCTCGCACTGCTGTCGGAAGCTGATGATCCGTTCCACCTCCTGCAGACACTCCATACATATGTGACCCGGCAACCCGTCCGATTCCTCCACCGAAATGACCCGACCCACACAGGACATGACCGTTTCCGCCAGCCCAAACTCAAACAGATCCTTCAGGTCATCCCTCTCCTTCTCGACCAAACACGTCCGACAAACCCGGTCCAGATAAACGATTTTCGGTGGACCACCAGCCGTCGCCGCGACTTGCGGCTCGCCAGAATCGTCCTCTTCCGTGACGACCACGACGGAGGAGGATTCCGGAATTGCTTCACTGGTGGGGTGCGCCTGCTCCGCGCAGAATGTCACGAAAGGGCCGTCCATCGTGCGCGGGATTAAAACACAACGAATCGAATCATTTTGAGAAAGTGAAACGCGACCGCGGAGAAAAAATCCTGTTTGGGCGGAAGATTCCCCTCGCAGATGCGATTACAAGAAAAGTGGAACAAGCAAAATTGCAAAAATAGCTTTGTTGACAAAATGCAGTTGTCAAACTTTTTTTCTTTTCGACAAACTTGACGAACACGCAAAGCCGACATTAGTCTTTTAAGACTTAAAATTAGGCTTTATCGAACCTAACCGTGTTAAGTCTTTTTAAGCCTAATGATGGGTTAGTCTTAAAAAGACTAGTTTCGTTTTAGTACGAAAAAGGCTAAATTTTAGGCTTAATGTTATCGTCAAAAAGCCTAAATTTTAGGCTTTTTCGAGAATGCGAGGGGATCAGAGCGGACATAATCCAAGATGGCGGAACTTGATTAAGACTTATTTTTAGGCCTAAAAAGACTTATTTATAGGTTTAAAAGACTAATTTTTAGGCTTTTGCAAGAAATGGGAGGGGATCAAAGCGGACATAATCCAAGATGGCGGAACTTGATTAAGACTTATTTTTAGGCCTAAAAAGACTTATTTATAGGTTTAAAAGACTTATTTCTAGGCTTTTGCAGGAAATGGGAGGGGTCAAAGCGGACATAATCCAAGATGGCGGAACTTGATTAAGACTTATTTTTAGGCCTAAAAAGACTTATTTATAGGTTTAAAAGACTTATTTCTAGGCTTTTGCAGGAAATGGGAGGGGATCAAAGCGGACATAATCCAAGATGGCGGAACTTGATAAAGACTTATTTTTAGGCCTAAAAAGACTTATTTATAGGTTTAAAAGACTAATTTTTAGGCTTTTGCAAGAAATGGGAGGGGATCAAAGCGGACATAATCCAAGATGGCGGAACTTGATTAAGACTTATTTTTAGGCCTAAAAAGACTTATTTATAGGTTTAAAAGACTAATTTTTAGGCTTTTGCAAGAAATGGGAGGGGATCAAAGCGGACATAATCCAAGATGGCGGAACTTGATTAAGACTTATTTTTAGGCCTAAAAAGACTTATTTATAGGTTTAAAAGACTAATTTTTAGGCTTTTGCAAGAAATGGGAGGGGATCAAAGCGGACATAATCCAAGATGGCGGAACTTGATTAAGACTTATTTTTAGGCCTAAAAAGACTTATTTATAGGTTTAAAAGACTAATTTTTAGGCTTTTGCAGGAAATGGGAGGGGATCAAAGCGGACATAATCCAAGATGGCGGAACTTGATTAAGACTTATTTTATGCCTGAAATGCCTAGGGGATCAAAATGGCGGGAATAAACGGTAGAAAATAAAATATTGTTATATATTATCTAATTTTTAATAAAAAATGTGTTTATTCGGTGATTCGGTAATTTCGGAATACGACAGATTCACGGATGAGTACAGCTTTTACCTGAAAATAAAAAATCAATATTTTGAAGATGAGTTGTGAGAGTTTGATAGTTATTTAAAAATTGGGTTATTTCATTTAGGAGTTTAGCTCAGCACTGGATTGGCGTAGTTTGACAAGTTCAATTTTTCGAAGATCTGACTTTAAGAATTTAAGAATTTAAGAATTTAAGAATTTAAGAATTTAAGAATTTAAGAATTTAAGAATTTAAGAATTTAAGAATTTAAGAATTTAAGAATTTAAGAATTTAAGAATTTAAGAATTTAAGAATTTAAGAATTTAAGAATTTAAGAATTTAAGAATTTAAGAATTTAAGAATTTAAGAAATTAAGAAATTAAGAATTTAAGAATTTAAGAATTTAAGAATTTAAGAATTTTAGAATTTAAGAATTTTAGAATTTAAGAATTTAAGAATTTAAGAATTTAAGAATTTAAGAATTTAAGAATTTAAGAATTTAAGAATTTAAGAATTTAAGAATTTAAGAATTTAAGAATTTAAGAATTTAAGAATTTAAGAATTTAAGAATTTAAGAATTTAAGAATTTAAGAATTTAAGAATTTAAGAATTTAAGAATTTAAGAATTTAAGAATTTAAGAATTTAAGAATTTAAGAATTTAAGAATTTAAGAATTTAAGAATTTAAGAATTTATGAATTTAAGAATTTATGAATTTATGAATTTAAGAATTTAAGAAATTAAGAAATTAAGAATTTAAGAATTTAAGAATTTAAGAATTTAAGAATTTAAGAATTTAAGAATTTTAGAATTTTAGAATTTTAGAATTTTAGAATTTTAGAATTTTAGAATTTTAGAATTTTAGAATTTTAGAATTTTAGAATTTTAGAATTTTAGAATTTTAGAATTTTAGAATTTTAGAATTTTAGAATTTTAGAATTTTAGAATTTTAGAATTTTAGAATTTTAGAATTTTAGAATTTTAGAATTTTAGAATTTTAGAATTTTAGAATTTTAGAATTTTAGAATTTTAGAATTTTAGAATTTTAGAATTTTAGAATTTTAGAATTTTAGAATTTTAGAATTTTAGAATTTTAGAATTTTAGAATTTTAGAATTTTAGAATTTTAGAATTTTAGGATTTTGGAATTTTAGAATTTTAGAATTTTAGAATATTAGAATTGAAGAATTTAAGAATATAGAATTTTTGAATTTTTGAATTTTAAAATATTAGAATTTTAGAATTTTAGAATTTTAAAATTTTAGAATTTTAGAATTTTAAATTTTTGAATTTCTGAATTTTTGAATTTTTGAATTTCTAAATTTTTTAATTTTTGAATTTTTGAATTCTTGAATTTTAGAATTTTAGAATTTTAGAATTTTCGAATTTTAGAATTTTAGAATTTTAGAATTTTAGAATTTTAGAATTTTAGAATTTTAGAATTTTAGAATTTTAGAATTTTAGAATTTTAAAATATTAGAATTTTAGAATTTTAGAATTTTAGAATTTTAGAATTTTAGAATTTTAGAATTTTAGAATTTTAGAATTTTAGAATTTTAGAATTTAAGAATTTTAGAATTTTAGAATTTTAGAATTTTAGAATTTTAGAATTTTAGAATTTTAGAATTTTAGAATTTTAGAATTTTAGAATTTTAGAATTTTAGAATTTTAGAATTTTAGAATTTTAGAATTTTAGAATTTAAGAATTTTAGAATTTTAGAATTTTAGAATTTTAGAGTTTTAGAATTTTAGAATTTTAGAATTTTAGAATTTTAGAATTTTAGAATTTTAGAATTTTAGAATTTTAGAATTTTAGAATTTTAGAATTTTAGAATTTTAGAATTTTAGAATTTTAGAATTTTAGAATTTTAGAATTTTAGAATTTTAGAATTTTAGAATTTTAGAATTTTAGAATTTTAGAATTTTAGAATTTTAGAATTTTAGAATTTTAGAATATTAGAATTGAAGAATTTAAGAATATAGAATTTTTGAATTTTTGAAATTTTAAAATATTAGAATTTTAGAATTTTAGAATTTTAAAATTTTAGAATTTTAGAATTTTAAATTTTTGAATTTCTGAATTTTTGAATTTTTGAATTTCTAAATTTTTTAATTTTTGAATTTTTGAATTCTTGAATTTTAGAATTTTAGAATTTTCGAATTTTCGAATTTTCGAATTTTCGAATTTTCGAATTTTCGAATTTTCGAATTTTCGAATTTTCGAATTTTAGAATTTTAGAATTTTAGAATTTTCGAATTTTCGAATTTTAGAATTTTAGAATTTTAGAATTTTAGAATTTTAGAATTTTAGAATTTTAGAATTTTAGAATTTTAGAATTTTAGAATTTTAGAATTTTAGAATTTTAGAATTTTAGAATTTTAGAATTTTAGAATTTTAGAATTTTAGAATTTTAGAATTTTAGAATTTTAGAATTTTAGAATTTTAGAATTTTAGAATTTTAGAATTTTAGAATTTTAGAATTTTAGAATTTTAGAATTTTAGAATTTTAGAATTTTAGAATTTTAGAATTTTAGAATTTTAGAATTTTAGAATTTTAGAATTTTAGAATTTCAGAATTTTAGAATTTTAGAATTTTAGAATTTTAGAATTTTAGAATTTTAGAATTTTAGAATTTTAGAATTTTAGAATTTTAGAATTTTAGAATTTTAGAATTTTAGAATTTTAGAATTTTAGAATTTTAGAATTTTAGAATTTTAGAATTTTAGAATTTTAGAATTTTAGAATTTTAGAATTTTAGAATTTTAGAATTTTAGAATTTTAGAATTTTAGAATTTTAGAATTTTAGAATTTTAGAATTTTTAAATTTTTGAATTTTTGAATTTTTAAATTTTTGAATTTTTGAATTTTTAAATTTTTGAATTTTTGAACGCACACACACACACACACACACACACACACACACACACACACACACACACACACACACACACACACACGGAGTAGCACACGCGCAAATTTTCAAAATTTCGCTCATAAACACACACACACACACACAGCACTTATTCACAAACACAACCACCACCACCATAATTTTCACCGTCGGTTGTCCACTCCCGCTTCGTTGCCCTTTTTCGCTTCCACTTTGGATTTCAATCCCCGGCGGATTCATTCCGAGATTTTCTGTCCACACGTCCATATTCTGTCCACACGTCCACGCCGTCCACAAAAAAAAAGTTGCTTCCCTCCTGCATCCGCAAAAAAAAACACGCCTTCCCGTCTTCCTCCACCGTACCGAGAACCAGAATTTGGGAACCCGGTAAACAGCAGACATTTCGTTCGGCCGCCGTCTCACTCCGGCCGAACCTTCCGGCAGGAAAAACACAAAAACTTACCTGCAAACTGGCCAAAATCCTGCCCCTGTCCGACGAACAGCAACCACCACCGGCAACATCAACTTTTTCTGATTTGACATGTCAAATCGTGAACCAAAGTTTATAGTACAGAAAAGCCTTAAATTTAGTCTTTTTCTAAGTTTTGCACTAAGTTCTAAAAAAAGCCTAAAATTTAGGCCCAAAAAAAGACTAATTTTTAGGCCTTTTTCTGACAATACTGACCGAACTTCAAAAAAGGCTAAAAATAAGTCTTTAAAGACTAATGCCGGTTTTCCGTGAACACGGAAAACCGGCATTAGTCTTTAAAGACTTATTTTTAGTCTTTTTTGAAGTTTGGTCAGTATTGTCAGAAAAAGGCCTAAAAATTAGTCTTTTTTTGGGCCTAAATTTTAGGCTTTTTTTAGAACAAGGTAGGGAACTAAGAAAAAGACTAAAATAAAGGCTTTTTGTTAGAACTTGAAATTTTGTTCGAAACTTGACTTGTCAGATTGGTCAGAGTTTGTTTGGTTGTTGCGCGGTGTGGACCAAGGAGTTGTCAGGTAAGTTGGACAATCGTTGTGGCCGGAATTTGTGGGTTCAAAGGTTGAACCGGTGTCGTAGTGGTCAGACCACACGTGATGGAGCTGGAGGAGGAGACTGGGTATGTAATTTTCGGCGCACGGTAACAATAAGAGAAGACGGAGCAATCGACTCCCGGCAAGTCGTTGAATGTTCTGTCTGAGGGAAGAGGTGAAAGAGGACAATTACCCAACTCCCGGCGGCTGTGTCATTCAAGGGAAAGGCAAAGGGAAGGTTCCTTTTTGGTGGTGCGTCGTATTTTAGGTACGATGGAGGAGGTAAATGTGCAGCGCCGGGAGTTGTGGATAGTTGTTTCCGCGGGAGATTGCGGTCCAAGCGGCGGAAGAGGAGGCAGACGAAGCACCGGGTGTTAAATGTTCCGCTCAAGGGAACAGGACGATTCAACGACGATTCAAGTGAAATTGAGACGACGTAAAATCACGGAATCAATCCGCCGGGGATTGATATTGAAAGTGGAAGTGGAAAGTGGAATACAACGGAGAACGGAATTGGGTGAGGACAACGAACGGTTGTGGTGTTGGTGTGTGTGTGTGTGTGTGTGTGTGTGTGTGTGTGTGTGTGTGTGTGTGTGTGTGTGTGTGTGTGTGTGTGTGTGTGTGTGGGTGTGTGTGTGTGTGTAAAAAATTCTACAATTCTAAAATTCTAAAATTCTCAAATTCTCAAATTCTCAAATTCTCAAATTCCACAATTCTAAAATTCTAAAATTCTAAAGTTCTAAAATTCTAAAATTCTAAAATTCTAAAATTCTAAAACTCTAAAATTCTAAAATTCTAAAATTCTAAAATTCTAAAATTCTAAAATTCTAAAATTCTAAAATTCTAAAATTCTAAAATTCTAAAATTCTAAAATTCTAAAATTCTAAAATTCTAAAATTCTAAAATTCTAAAATTCTAAAATTCTAAAATTCTAAAATTCTAAAATTCTAACATTCTAAAATTCTAAAATTCTAAAATTCTAAAATTCTAAAATTCTAAAATTCTAAAATTCTAAAATTCTAAAATTCTAAAATTCTAAAATTCTAAGATTCTAAAATTCTAAAATTCTAAAATTCTAAAATTCTAAAATTCTAAAATTCTAAAATTCTAAAATTCAAAAATTCGAAAATTCTCAAATTCTACAATTCTAAAATTTTAAAGTTCTAAAATTCTAAAATTCTAAAATTCTAAAATTCTAAAATTCTAAAATTCTAAAATTCTAAAATTCTAAAATTCTAAAATTCTAAAATTCTAAAATTCTAAAATTCTAAAATTCTAAAATTCTAAAATTCTAAAATTCTAAAATTCTAAAATTCTAAAATTCTAAAATTCTCAAATTCTCAAATTCTAAAATTCTAAAATTTTACAATTCTAAAATTCTAAAATTCTAAAATTCTAAAATTCTAAAATTCTAAAATTCTAAAATTCTAAAATTCTAAAATTCTAAAATTCTAAAATTCTAAAATTCTAAAATTCTAAAATTCTAAAATTCTAAAATTCTAAAATTCTAAAATTCTAAAATTCTAAAATTCTAAAATTCTAAAATTCTAAAATTCTAAAATTCTAAAATTCTAAAATTCTAAAATTCTAAAATTCTAAAATTCTAACATTCTAAAATTCTAAAATTCTTAAATTCTAAAATTCTAAAATTCTAAAATTCTAAAATTCTAAAATTCTAAAATTCTAAAATTCTAAAATTCTAAAATTCTAAAATTCTAAAATTCTAAAATTCTAAAATTCTAAAATTCTAAAATTCTAAAATTCTAAAATTCTAAAATTCTAAAATTCTAAAATTCTAAAATTCTAAAATTCTAAAATTCTAAAATTCTAAAATTCTAAAATTCTTAAATTCTAAAATTCTAAAATTCTGAAATTCTAAAATTCTAAAATTCTAATATTCTAAAATTCTAAAATTCTAAAATTCTAAAATTCTAAAATTCTAAAATTCTAAAATTCTAAAATTCTAAAATTCTAAAATTCTAAAATTCTAAAATTCTAAAATTCTAAAATTCTAAAATTCTAAAATTCTAAAATTCTAAAATTCTAAAATTCTAAAATTCTAAAATTCTAAAATTCTAAAATTCTAAAATTCTAAAATTCTAAAATTCTAAAATTCTAAAATTCTAAAATTCTAAAATTCTAAAATTCTAAAATTCTAAAATTCTAAAATTCTAAAATTCTAAAATTCTAAAATTCTAAAATTCTAAAATTCTAAAATTCTAAAATTCTAAAATTCTAAAATTCTTAAATTCTTAAATTCTTAAATTCTTAAATTCTTAAATTCTTAAATTCTTAAATTCTTAAATTCTTAAATTCTTAAATTCTTAAATTCTTAAATTCTTAAATTCTTAAATTCTTAAATTCTTAAATTCTTAAATTCTTAAATTCTTAAATTCTTAAATTCTTAAATTCTTAAATTCTTAAATTCTTAAATTCTTAAATTCTTAAATTCTTAAATTCTTAAATTCTTAAATTCTTAAATTCTTAAATTCTTAAATTCTTAAATTCTTAAATTCTTAAATTCTTAAATTCTTAAATTCTTAAATTCTTAAATTCTTAAATTCTTAAATTCTTAAATTCTTAAATTCTTAAATTCTTAAATTCTTAAATTCTTAAATTCTTAAATTCTTCAATTCTTCAATTCTTAAATTCTTAAATTCTTAAATTCTTAAATTCTTCAATTCTTAAATTCTTAAATTCTTAAATTCTTAAATTCTTAAATTCTTAAATTCTTAAATTCTTAAATTCTTAAATTCTTAAATTCTTAAATTCTTAAATTCTTAAATTCTTAAATTCTTAAATTCTTAAATTCTTAAATTCTTAAATTCTTAAATTCTTAAATTCTTAAATTCTTAAATTCTTAAATTCTTAAATTCTTAAATTCTTAAATTCTTAAATTCTTAAATTCTTAAATTCTTAAATTCTTAAATTCTTAAATTCTTAAATTCTTAAATTCTTAAATTCTTAAATTCTTAAATTCTTAAATTCCTTAATTCCTAAATTTATAAATTTATAAATTCTTAAATTCTTAAAGTCAGATTTTCAAAAATTCGAACTTGCCAAACTACGCCAATCCTGGTCTACTGATAAACTCTTAAATGAAATCACTCAATTTTTAAATAACTATCAAACTCTCACAACTCATCTTCAAATAATTGTTTTTTTTTCAGGTTAAAGCTGAACGCATCCGTGAATCTGTCGTATTCCGAAATTGCCGAATTACCGAATAAAAACATTTTTTAAAATATTTAAATAATATATAACAATATTTTATTTTCTACCCTTTATTCCCGCCATTTTGATCCCCTAGGGTTTTCAGCCATAAAATAAGTCTTAATCAAGTTCCGCCATCTTGGATTATGTTCGCTTTGACCCCTCCCATTTCCTGCAAAAGCCTAAAAAATAGTCTTTTAAACCTTCAAATAAGTCTTTTTAGGCCTAAAAATAAGTCTTAATCAAGTTCCGCCATCTTGGATTAAGTCCGCTTTGACCCCTCCCATTTCCTGCAAAAGCCTAAAAATTAGTCTTTTAAACCTATAAATAAGTCTTTTTAGGCCTAAAAATAAGGCTTAATCAAGTTCCGCCATCTTGGATTATGTCCGCTTTGACCCCTCCCATTTCCTGCAAAAGCCTGAAAAAAAGTCTTTTAAACCTTCAAATAAGTCTTTTTAGGCCTAAAAATAAGGCTTAATCAAGTTCCGCCATCTTGGATTAAGTCCGCCTTGACCCCTCCCATTTCCTGCAAAAGCCTAAAAATTAGTCTTTTAAACCTATAAATAAGTCTTTTTAGGCCTAAAAATAAGGCTTAATCAAGTTCCGCCATCTTGGATTATGTCCGCTTTGACCCCTCCCATTCCCTGCAAAAGCCTAGAAATTAGTCTTTTAAACCTATAAATAAGTCTTTTTAGGCCTAAAAATAAGTCTTAATCAAGTTCCGCCATCTTGGATTAAGTCCGCTTTGACCCCTCCCATTTCCTGCAAAAGCCTAAAAATTAGTCTTTTAAACCTATAAATAAGTCTTTTTAGGCCTAAAAATAAGGCTTAATCAAGTTCCGCCATCTTGGATTATGTCCGCTTTGACCCCTCCCATTTCCTGCATAAGCCTGAAAAATAGTCTTTTAAACCTTCAAATAAGTCTTTTTAGGCCTAAAAATAAGGCTTAATCAAGTTCCGCCATCTTGGATTAAGTCCGCTTTGACCCCTCCCATTTCCTGCAAAAGCCTAAAAATTAGTCTTTTAAACCTATAAATAAGTCTTTTTAGGCCTAAAAATAAGGCTTAATCAAGTTCCGCCATCTTGGATTATGTCCGCTCTGATCCCCTCGCATTCTCGAAAAAGACTAAAATTTAGGCTTTTTGACGATAACATTAAGCCTAAAATTTAGCCTTTTTCGTACTAAAACGAAACTAGTCTTTTTAAGACTAACCCATCATTAGGCTTAAAAAGACTTAACACGGTTAGGTTCGAAAAAGCCTAATTTTAAGTCTTAAAAGACTAATGTCGGCTTTGCGTGAAAGGAGGAAAGCGGGCTAACGTGGCGCACTGGGCCTGCAGGAAAAGAAAACGTCAAGGTTTCTCAACAGGGGTGGGATAAGAGAGAATTTTTTTTTATTTTTTTTATTTTTTTTAATTTTATAAAGAATTGGGTACTAAAGCCCTATGTCAATTTTTATGTACAACGGTAAAAAACACGATTAAAAACCATTTCTGATAACTTTTTTTCATTTTAATGCAATTTTTTTTTTTGGCAAGACAACATTTTTTCGATGGATCAACTATGGTCCCCTTGGAACGAGCTGTCAAGTAGGAGCTTTTCTGTCAAGAAGGATCGCGAGGTTAATTTTTCAAAATTGATTTAAAAATCCATTTTAAACTCTTTGTGGTCGTACAAAGGGTCATTGTACTCAGAAAAATAAGCTTTATCGCTGTAAACAATAATATCAGCAATCTAAGCTTCATTTTAGGACCCAATTGGTTCCTCAAATTGGGTACTAAAGCTTAGACTAAAGCCCTATGTCAATTTTTATGCACAACGGTAAAAAACACGATCAAAAACCATTTCTGATCACATTTTTTCATTTTTCGATGGATTAACTATGGTCCCCTTGGAACGAGCTGTCAAGTAGGAACTTTTCTGTCAAGAAGGACCGCGAGGTTAATTTTTCAAAATTGATTTAAAAATCCATTTTTAACTCTTTGTGGTCGTACAAAGGGTCATTGTACTCAGAAAAATAAGTTTTATCGCTGTAAAAAATAATATCAACAATCTAAGCTTCATTTTAGGACCCAATTATGCTTAATTCGCTGATGTTATTAATATACCAAATTAGACTGGTTGCAACGCGGCTCTACTTTGTTCTAGCTGTTTCATTTTTCAAATAGAACTGAAACAGACCACCCGCAACGCGGAGTTGCAGTTTTATTTTTCGAGCAGTATTTTGAAACCGGAATAAAACTGCTCGACGAGTTTGTTTCAAACGTGAGACGATTTGGAACTGGAATAGAACTCAGTTTCAAAAAAAATCAGATATATAGAGATATCCACGTATTCTTACACACACACTATGATGCTGTGTTGATAATCATACGCACACAATTAAAAGCATTTTTTTGAAACAACATTTAGATCAGCGCGTTGCGAGCACCGTGTTCTAGTTTCATTTCCGCCAGTTCTAAAAATTTAAAACTGCTTGCAATTTGAAACAATTATAAAACTTCGCGTTGCAACCAGTCTTAGGGTGTAATACGGTGTAATATCAAAATCGATTTTCCAGCACAGCAATTTTTCAGTTCCTTTTGGGGTCCTAAACAACTCCCCAAAGTTTGGGAACGATTGGTTTAGTCCTCACTTTGCGCAAAGCAATTCAATTTTCCATATAAATTTGTATGGGAAAAACCAAACTCGTCTAAAACGTGATTTTCGAGCAAAAAACACGTTTTAGACGAGCTTTGAACACGCTGTATCTTTTTTTAGGAGCAAGTTAGCACCATACTCTCTTCGGGAAAGTTGTAGAGCACCTTCCAGAGCATTCGAATATGAATCCGGTTTTAGTACAGCGTGAAACGTAGATTTTATAAATATCAAAATCCAAAAAAATGGTTTTTCCCATACAAATTTATATGGAAAATTTAATCGCTTTGCGCAATGTGAGGACTAAACCAATCGTTCCGAAACTTTGGGGAGTTGTTTAGGACCCCAAAAGGAACTGAAAAATTGCTGTGCTCGCTAAATTTGGACAACTTTATTTTTTTCCCTACAACCATATTACACCCTAATACCACATACCACATGCATTCTTTTTGATTTATTTTAGAGCCATCAGTAAATTCACATTGTTGATTTTGGAAATGTGAAAAAAATGACAGCTTATAGAAATGTCATCAGAACCTTAGATCAATTCTCGATTAAATTTTCAAAAGGCCCTATCTGCATAGGAAACCCATGAGGGATAGATTGTTTTGAAAATTTAATCTAGAATTGGGTCCTAAAATGAAGCTTAGATTGCTGATATTATTGTTTACAGCGATAAAGCTTATTTTTCTGAGTACAATGACCCTTTGTACGACCACAAAGAGTTTAAAATGGATTTTTAAATCAATTTTGAAAAATTAACCTCGCGGTCCTTCTTGACAGAAAAGCTCCTACTTGACAGCTCGTTCCAAGGGGACTATAGTTAATCCATCGAAAAAATGTTGTCTTGTCAAAACAAAATTTTGCATTAAAATGAAAAAAAGTAATTAGAAATGGTTTTTAATCGTGTTTTTTACCGTTGTACATAAAAATTTACATAGGGCTTTAGTACCCAATTATCAATTTCAAACTAGGGTGTGTGTCTTAGATAGTTTTTTTTTCTGCTGTAGTTTGAGGTGTGCACTTTGTTGGAGAGCTTTTTACAACTTTCACGATTGTTGCAAAATCTCTGAAATCCGCAATAAAAGGATTAAAAATATTCAAAAATGGTATATGCTGAAATTTAAATAAATAAAACACAATTTCAAAAAATTAAAATTTAAAAATTGAAGGACTGAAACAAATAAAATAAAAAAATAAAAAACATCTAAAATTTTATAATTTAAAAACTCATTTTTTTTTAAATTCTGGATTTAAAAATAAAATAAAAACACTTTTTATACAAATTCATAAATTCTAATACACTGAAAACTCGTCCTTGGTAGTTGCTACCATATTGTAGGGTTAAATTGAGAGCGGTATTGTAATTTGATTTTGTAATTTGTACCATGCAATTGGGTACAATTGGGTTCACTTGGAACGAGCTGTCAAGTAGGAGCTTTTCTGTCAAGAAGGACCGCGAGGTTAATTTTTCAAAATTGATTTAAAAATCCATTTTAAACTCTTTGTGGTCGTACAGAGGATCATTGTCTAGGTCATTGTACTCTGAAAAATAAGCTTTATCGCTGTAAAAAATATATCAGCAATCTAAGCTTCATTTTAGGACCCAATTCGTGGAAGTATGGTACATTTTACCATATTTGCGTTTACTTTTACCACAGAGAACAGATGTACATCACTGAACAAAAAGCACCGAAAAACGTGTGTAAAAATTCAAACCAAGATACGTTGAAAAGAGCTAGGGTGTGCATCATCCGCCTAGATAGCGCCACTTCAAAAATCACGATGACCTACAGAAGCAGAACGTTGGACCATCCATTCACTGCACAAAACATTCCGAACGAACGACATCAGACCAATGTCTGACTGTCCTTCATCGTAGGGGTACGATTTTACGCGCGAAAGAAAATAACAAAATCAGCTGTGAAGGTAAACAAAACGAAATCAGAGTTAACATGTGGAAAGGTACTATTTTAAGCTATCGCTCAAAAAAATATTTTTTAAACAAGTTTTCTGTTATGTTTTTGTTAATGTTAATGCATTTTTCATTATTTGCAGTCAATTGAAATTGTACTGAAGTGAATTTAGTTTATAAACGACGAAAATATTATTTTTCTGAGGAAATTATTGAGCCAGCTTCATTGTTAAGTCAAGTAATCTCAGCTGCGACGGTGGCGCCGCCAAGTGTATCCTTTACACCCTAATTTCTTTGATGCAAGATTGTATGCAACACATTTTGTTAGTGCTGCAGTGCTTACACACAAGTTCGAGCCTAGATGTACATCTGTTCTCTGTGCTTTTACCAAAAAGCCACAGTTAATTTAATAAGCAGCATTTTTAGCAAATGTTCTTAAAATTAGCATGGTCGGACTTTCAGTGTATTTGTCGTCAGTGTATTCGTAAATTCTAAAATTCTAAAATTGTAAAATTCTAAAATTCTAAATTCTAAAATTTAAAATTCTAAAATTCTTAAATTCTTAAATTTTAAATTCTTAAATTCTTAAATTCTTAAATTCTTAAATTCTTAAATTCTTAAATTCTTAAATTCTTAAATTCTTAAATTCTTAAATTCTTAAATTCTTAAATTCTTAAATTCTTAAATTCTTAAATTCTTAAATTCTTAAATTCTTAAATTCTTAAATTCTTAAATTCTTAAATTCTTAAATTCTTAAATTCTTAAATTCTTAAATTCTTAAATTCTTAAATTCTTAAATTCTTAAATTCTTAAATTCTTGAATTCTTAAATTCTTAAATTCTTAAATTCTTAAATTCTTAAATTCTTAAATTCTTAAATTCTTAAATTCTTAAATTCTTAAATTCTTAAATTCTTAAATTCTTAAATTCTTAAATTCTTAAATTCTTAAATTCTTAAATTCCTAAATTCTTAAATTCTTAAATTCTTAAATTCTTAAATTCTTAAATTCTTAAATTCTTAAATTCTTAAATTCTTAAATTCTTAAATTCTTAAATTCTTAAATTCTTAAATTCTTAAATTCTTAAATTCTTAAATTCTTAAATTCTTAAATTCTTAAATTCTTAAATTCTTAAATTCTTAAATTCTTAAATTCTTAAATTCTTAAATTCTTAAATTCTAAAATTCTTAAATTCTTAAATTCTTAAATTCTTAAATTCTTAAATTCTGAAATTCTGAAATTCTTAAATTCTTAAATTCTTAAATTCTTAAATTCTTAAATTCTTAAATTCTTAAATTCTTAAATTCTTAAATTCTTAAATTCTTAAATTCTTAAATTCTTAAATTTTTTAATTCTTAAAATCTTAAATTCTAAAATTTATGAAACAAAATTTCGTTCAAGATTTCGTCCAATAAAAAATGTCTGCATTTAGTAAAAAAAACAAATATCGCGCTACGGAATTTAATTCTGCCCCATGCGCAAATCCAGCCATTCCCACCTTTTTACCGAATTTCGCGCCAAACACGCTGCCGCCGATTCGACAGTTTTCTTCGTAAACACCGTAAACACGCACTTCAACCAAAGCAGGCCGCGACTTTTCATTCATTCTTGTGCTTTCGTGTTCGCCGGGTCGAAACGAAAAAGTCCTCTGACTCTTTTTCAACGCGCAATTCAACCTGTTCCTGTTGGCGTCTGCAAAGGTGCTAAACTTCCGGAAATGGACGCCCAAAATCTGCCGTTCGTGTCCGAGTACGCCAAGAGTGGCCGCGCGTCCTGCAAGCTCTGCAAAGACAAGATCGACAAAGACGAGCTGCGGCTCGGCGCGATGGTCCAGTCGGCTTTCCACGACGGCAAACAGGCCCAATGGTACCACGAGCGGTGCTTCTTCGGGAAGCAGCGGCCAACGACGGAAGGGGATGTGGCCGGGTTCGAGAGTTTGCGCTTCGAGGACCAGAAGCGGATCCGGGAGAAGATTGGTGAGTTGGAATTTGGGTTCGCGGGTTGGGAATAAGGGATTTCAAATTTCCGAACATCTCATCAACCCCAATGCTCCTCTGCTGGCGCGCAACCAATCCGGGTACAGAAAAGGCTTCGGAACCACCACAGCGTTGGCGAAAGTGGCTCACGACATCTACTGCAATTTGGACTCCAATCGCTGCACAGTGATGGTTTTAGTAGATTTTTCACTGGCATTTAATTGTGTCAACCACCGACGACTCGCGACGAAGCTACACGAAAAGTTCCGGTTTTCTGGAACGGCGTGTCGACTTATCTTATCTTTTCTGGGGCAGCGGCAGCTGTCAGGGAAGTAACTGACGGCACTCCGCAAGGGTCATGTTTGAGCGCACTGTTGTTCAGTATGTACATCAACAATCTGCCGACGACTCTGAAGTGCAACTACCAGTTATATGCCGACGACCTACAGATCTACCTTTCCGGGCCGATATCCGAGGTCGAGAGACTGATCGAAAACGTGAACGACGACCTTGAAACGATCACCCGGTGGGCCTCCAGAAACAGCTTGCACCCAAACCCGAAGAAAACGCAGGCCATCATTTTCTGTAAGACCGGAAGAGTTGAGCCTCGAACGGAAATTGTCTTCGACGGAGAGGTTGTAGCTCTGTCGGACTCTGTTACAAACCTCGGGCTGCAGCTCGACAGCAACATGACATAGGAACAGCAAGTCAACACCGTGGTCCAAAAGGTGTTCATCACCCTCAGGACGCTCCGACGCTTCACACCTGTGATGTAGTGTACTACCATGGACTCTCGGCGGCACTCAAGGATCAACTTCACGGTACGGTTTGTCTACCGCCTTCGACGACGGGACACAACCGCAGCCGCCAGAAATACCATCCTGGGACACGATCTGCCGTCGAACTACCACCTTCGGACATGCTGCTTTATCAAGCAAGGGTTCGATGGCAATCTGCCGGAGTACATCCTGGAACATCTGACACACGGTCGACAGCAGCGCACGCAGTCGCTCATCATCCCGAGGCATACGACGTCCAGCGGAAAAAGTGTCCTAGTTGCGGGAGCGTCGTGTTGGAACAACCTTCCGCTGGAAGTAAAACTGAAACCAACCTTGCCAGCTTTAAAAAATTCTTTAAAACGATTAGTTATTAATCAGCTTCAGCTTTAGTTTCAGTTTTTGATGTTTGTTACGTTTTATTTTGGATCCAACTGTAATGTTTAAATCCTTGACCTGGTGCACAGTTTATACTAACAGGCTATCGTAACAAATAAAACAACAAATAACAAATTGAGACGGTCTGTTTTTTTTTTTTTTTTTTTTTTTTTGCAGCTTCCCTCGGGGGTGGGGTCGTCGAGGCGGCGCCGGCCGGCAAGGGAAAGGGGAAAGGTAAGAAGCGTAGCGCCGAGCAATCGAACGCGCTGAAGGACTTTGGCGTGGAGTACGCCGCTTCGGGGCGGGCCGTTTGCCGCGGGTGCGAGATCAAGATCCTGAAGGATGAGGTGCGGATCAAGAAGGTGGACTACACGACCGAGGTCGGCATGAAGTACGGCGGGCAGGCGCTGTGGCACCACGCCGAATGCTTTGCCAAGGTGGGTTTGACTTTTGTTCTTGTGGAGGATGACGGAGGTTCGGGGTATTGATTCTGGTTTTTGTTTTAGCTGCGATCGGAGCTGGGTTACTTCGAGAAGGGCGAAGCACTGCCCGGGTATCGCAACCTGAAGAAGGAGGACATGGAGACGGTCAAGCGGTTGCTGCCGGCGATCAAAGCGGAGGAAGTTCCGGCCAAGAAGCTCAAGGGCGAGCCAAAGGACGAAGAGGAGACGAAACAAGAGGCGATCGATGAAGCGTTGTACGCTCAGCAACAGAAGGCGCTCTTCAAGATCCGGGACAAGCTAAAGGACGCTGACATTAAGAAGCCGGAGATCCACGCGATTCTGCGCGCCAACAATCAAGCCATTGCGGAGGGCGTGGACGCGTGTTTGATGCGCGTGAGCGATATTCTGACCTTCGGAGCGCTGAAGCCCTGCACCAAGTGCGGTGGCCAGTTCGTGCTGCAAAAGTCGGCCTACATTTGCGAGGGCAACCTCACCGAGTGGGTCAAGTGCCTGACGGCGGAGGCCAAACCGGCGCGCGTTCCGGCCATTATTCCGGACGAGATCAAGCAACAGTTTCGGTTTTTGGCCAAGTACAAATCGGTGGTGAGCGATCGGGTCATCAAGTACGTCCCGCCGAGTCTGAGCACCACGATGAAGAAGGTCAAGAAGGAGGAAGAGCTGACAGAGCCGAAGATCAAGCGCGAGAAGCCCCCACTCTACAACCTGGAGTTTGTCATCCTCGGCAAGACGGAAACGCCCAAAGACCAGCTCAAGGACAAGATCGTCAAGCTGGGCGGCAAAGTGACCACCAAAATCACCAACACGGTCGCGGCCATCATCTCGACCCCGGCAGAGGTCGAACGGATGGGCAGTCGCATGCAGGAGGCCAAAGATATGCAGATCCAGGTCGTGCCGGAAGATTACATCGAGGACGCCAAGGCCGGCGGCGCGATTTCGTACATCACGAGCAAGTCTATCTGCGACTGGGGCTCGGATCCGCACAGCCGAATCCCGCAGGACGAGGAAAAGTCCAAATCGAAGAAGAGCATCTACACCAAGTCCGTCCCGTCCAAGGTGACGCTGAAGCTGAAGGGCGGTCTCGCGGTCGATCCCGACTCCGGCCTGGGCGAAGTCGCGCACGTCTACAAGCGGGACAAGTTGATCTTCAACTGCGTGCTCAACAAAGTCGACATTCAAACCGACAAAAATTCCTACTTCAAGATGCAAGTGCTGGAGGCGGACAAGGGCAACAAGTACTGGGTGTTCCGCGCTTGGGGCCGCATCGGAACCACCATCGGGGGCAACAAGCTGGACAAATGTGGCACGGTCGTCGAAGCTACGAACCTATTCTACTTCCACTTCGAAGACAAAACCGGCAACTCTTTCGATGCCCATCTCAACGGAAGCTTCGCCAAGCGACCGGGCCTCTACTACCCGGTTGACATCGACTACGGCGACGAAAAGACCAAGAAACTGTCCGAGAACAACAACATCAAATCGAAGCTGGAACCGGCGGTGCAGGACCTGGTCCGCATGCTCTTCGACGTCGACACCATGAAGAAGGTGATGCTCGAGTTCGAACTCGACATGGAAAAGATGCCGCTCGGAAAACTCTCCCAAACGCAGCTGCAAGGCGCGATGAAGGTCCTCTCGGAGATTTCCAACCTGATCGCCAACGGTGGATCCAACCCGCAGTTCATCGACGCCTCCAACCGCTTCTACACGTTCATTCCACACAACTTTGGCGTCCAAACACCAACCGTCCTCGACACCGTCGAGCAGATCAAGGAAAAGCAAACCATGCTCGAAAGCCTCATGGAGATCGAGATCGCGTACAGTCTGCTGAACGCCGACACGGACGAAACCAAGAACCCGCTCGACGGCCACTACGACCAGCTCAAGACGGAGATGCAAACGCTGGACCAAAAGTCCGACGAGTTCAAGCGCCTCGCCCAGTACGTCAAGAACACGCACGCCGCCACCCACAACCAGTTCGACCTGGAAGTCTCGGAAATCTTCAAAATCCGCCGCAAGGGCGAAGAGCGTCGCTACAAACCGTTCCGCAAGCTGCACAACCGCAAACTCCTCTGGCACGGATCGCGTCTTACCAACTTTGTCGGTATTCTCACGCACGGTCTCAAGATCGCCCCGCCGGAAGCCCCCGTCACCGGGTACATGTTCGGCAAGGGTATCTACTTCGCCGACATGGTGTCCAAATCCGCCAACTACTGCGCAACCTCGCCCGCAAACTCGACCGGTCTGATGCTGCTGTGCGAGGTGGCCCTCGGTAACATGATGGAGCTGAACCAGGCCCGGTACGTGCAGAAACTCCCCGACAACATGCACAGCTGCAAGGGTGTCGGCAAAACGCAACCCAATCCGGCCGGCGCCTACGTCGGACCGGACGGCGTCGAGATCCCGATGGGACCGGGCGTGACCGATTCCAAGCTGCAGTCGGCACTGCTATACAACGAGTATATCGTGTACGATGTGGCCCAGGTCAACTGCCAGTATCTGTTCAAGATGAACTTCAAGTACAAGTACTAGGAGGTAGGTGAGCGGCTCTCTCTGAACAAATTCGGTTGATATTTACGCCCCGCAGTACAAGTAACCACCCACAAATAATATTCACCAAAATAACCCCTTCAGTATACGTTCCACGTTGAATTCGTTTGTTTTCAGGTTTCTTTTTTTTGTTATTTAAAATGTTTTATCGATCAACTTGAAGTTGTTCCACAGTGTCCGATGCGTTACCCCTCTCTTGAATGACATTCATTAAAGCTAGTTTGATAGGTTTAAGTCGCGTGTTCTTTTGATTGATTAAAACAGTCCGAAATTCCGAGTTCCTTGAAAGGTGATCTTGGCGTAGGTCCTAATCAAACAGTGTCATGCCGATGACGGAGTACGTACCCAGAAGAAGCTCAAGTCCAATCCGAAGGTAACCTATTCCCCTTCCAAATCCGGATATCTTGGAGGTCGTCTTAGTTCTTAGGCATCTCTATAGGGTATCCAATCAACACATCCACTTGGGGGGCACTTCCTCCGTTGATCGTGAGGAGTCGACCAAAAGGACAAATGAAATCAATGGCACCAACCTGGCTATTGCGAGCTTTATGCTCGGCTAGGGTACGGTCAACCAAGCTAAGCTGAAACAGCTTCAAGATTCCGGAAGCCGCTACCAAGCGATGGTGTTGACAGCGTGATAAGACGGGTCATGAAGCATTTGACGTTGTTGGAGAGAAGCTGTTAAGCGGAGAATTTCCACAACCTTGGAAGCAGCGGACGTTGGTGATACCGATACCTAAAGTACCAAAATCGACGCGTCCGGAAGATCACATGCCAATCAACATTTTGCTACTCTATGAGAAGGTTCTGGAAACGGTAGTGAAGGAGCAGGAATTTAGTCCTGTCGGTGTTCGTAGACCTGCAGCAAGCATTCGAGACCATTGACCGATCCAAACTGAAAAATCAGTACTGCGTCGCTATGGTGTACACTCAACCCCCGGTGGTTGGTCACTTTTTCGTTTGACACTTTTTTAGTTTGTACCCCGTTGGTTGGTCAAAGTCAAACTAAAAAGTGACGAACTGTCATTTTTTACACGGCGGTCACGCACACTATCGAATCAAACGTTTGGTAGTGTGTGTGAACTCCGTTTAAAAGGGGTGTCAAACTAAAAAGTGACCCCGTTCGTTTAACAAAATTCGGTGTCAAGCCATCGGGGTTTAAGTGTACGCGATTCAGAAGCTACTTGGACAGCAGAACGCAGGTGACTCGTTACAACGGTTCTACATCATCAGCCACGGCAGTAGATCTTGGAGTTCCTCAGGGCAGTTTGTTTGGACCGCTTCTCTTAATTTTGTATATCAACGACCTGAAGCACTGAGGTGAGTTCAAGTAAACCTTTTCGCTGATGATACAGTACTGTTTCCCACCGGAAAGAACTTTCACCGAAAGGCTGAATTTCAGCGACGGCGTAAGCAGAGCGGTTCGGATTGATGGCGAGGAAATCGAGAGGGTCGAGACGATCAAATATCTCGGAGTGAAGCTGGGAGAAAAATGGAACTTTAATGATCATATTGACTACACAATACGGCAAGCAGCCCGCAAATTTGCAGAATAAATCGTTGCCTGACGACTAAAACCAAAATGGACGTGTACTGATACTTTGAAAAGAATGCAGATTAGCTCCTGAAAAGTGCAAAACTGGCTAACGGCAAGAAAAAAGGGGCGTCCCTCACCAGCAGGATCGGCAGATTTGAAGAAGCTAAAGAATGCTGATGCGCTACCTGCAAATCCAGGCAGTTTGAGCCAGGACACTCAAAAATCATCTGGAAACTTGTTCGCAACCCTCCCCGTGGACGTGAGCAAGAAAGAAGAAGTTGAACGAAGGGGGAAACTTGTGAAAACTTCGTCATCGGTGATGATGATCCAGGTAAACGTCCACATCCTCCGAGTCCTGTACGACATGGATGTGAGTGTGCTGAAAGAAAAGCTCAAAACTCTGAAGTTGAACGTGATCGAAGTCTTCAAGACGACGAGACACAACAAGGACATCAGTCTGCGATCAGCAGAGAAGCGAGTCAGACGTGCGTCCCTCACAAACCAAAAAAGTGCTTAAAAAGTGCAAAAATGCCTCACGGCAAGAAAAAGAGGCGGTCCTCACCAGCAGGATCGGCAGATTTGAAGAAGCTAAAGAATGCCGAAGCGCTACCTGCAAAGCCAGGCAGTTTGAGCAAGGACGCTCAAACTTCGTCTGGAAACCAGTTCGCTACCCTCCCTGTGGACGTGAGCGAGAAGGAAGAATTTGAACGACGGGAAAAGTTGCCACCCATTTTTGTGAAAACATCGTCATCGGATTCGGTGCGAAAGTGGCTGACCGGATTTATCAAATCTGGTGCTTTACGAGCTTCCATTCGCTTGTGTGCTGATGGACTCAAAATTCTGCTACCTACCAGAAAGGATTACAACTACGTTCGGGAGTTCCTGAACAGCACAAAGATTGAATACTACAGCCATGACAATCCAGGTAAACGCCCCATGAAACAGGTCCTCCGAGGCCTGTACGACATGGATGTGAGTGTGCTGAAAGAAGAGCTCAAAACTCTTAAGTTGAACGTGATCGAAGTCTTCAAGGTAACGAGAGACAACAAGGACATCAAGTATGGTGATCAACTGTACCTGGTTCATTTCGAGAAAGGATAGACAACGCCGTCTTAGCACCAAGACGTGACGCAATGTTCGACCTGCTTGAAGTTTGGACATGGTGGAAGGAACTGTTTCATCAAGAGTCGTTGTGTACCCTTTCGGAGGTGAGCACAAAACTCAAGCTTGCGAAACAATGAACGAGAACATCGAAGCCAAATGCTTCAATTGCGGTGGCGACCATTCGACCAAGAATCGGAGCTGCCCAAAACGAGCCGAGTTTGTAAAAATTCGGTTGCAAGCGACGACGAGGCACCAACCAAATCGTCGCAAAACACCACCAGCATTCACGGACGTGGATTTTCCTGCTTTGGCGTCACCAGGAGCGGGATCTGCTCGAGTGGTTTCAAATCTGTAGGCATTGCCGTTGAATCAGAAAGAAGAAGACTGAATTTTCTATGATAACAGAAAGTAAAATCAAATTTATTACACTAAACCCAACACCTCCTCGCCGTCCCCACTCTCTTCCTCCTCGCCGTGATCCTCTTCAACTTCAAACTCCCCGACAATGAGTTCCTCCACGCCGTCCAGCACCTCTCCACCCAGCGCCAGCTTATGTCTCTTGCGGTGCTGAAGCAGGCCACTGCTTTTAATAAAACTGCGACCACAAACGTCGCACGTGTGGGGCCGATCCCCGCTGTGAATCCTCCGATGGGCGGCCAAATCACCCTGCTGCGAAAAACACTTGCCGCAATCCACGCAGGCGAAGGGCCGCTCTCCGGTGTGGGTCCGCTGGTGAATCTTCAACAGGAAGACCCGCGCAAAGGCCCGATTGCACACGGTACAAACGTGGGGCTTCTCTTTGGTGTGCGTTTGGTGGTGCACCTTCAGGTTGCTCGACTCGGCGAAGCCACGCCCGCAGATGTCGCACTTGTACGGCTTGATTCCGTTGTGGCGTCGTTCGTGCAGCTCGAGCGCTCCGACGGTGCGGAACCGTTTCGTGCAAAAGCTACACGGAAAGGGGCGTTCCTTTGTGTGAACGCGGATGTGAGCCGTGAGGGCCGAGTTGGACACGAACGCCTTGCGGCAAAACTCGCAGACGTGTTTCTTCTTAGGGTTGTCTGTTGGTGGGCTGCTGTCGTCGTGACCTTGAGCCAGGTGAGTCTGCAGATCGGACTCGTTCTCGAACGTCTTAAGGCAAACGCCGCACACGAAGCTGTGGTGGCTGGCCAAATGTTTGACCAGATTCTTCTGCATCGCAAAGCCCGCTCCACACTCCGGACAGACAAAGTTCAGTTGCAGTGGCCTGGGCCGAACCACCTTTTCAACGTTTTTCTCTTTGGTTTTGAGCTCCTCAAAGTCATCCGGCTGCAGTTCGCTGTCCTGGCTGCTGATCAGCTCGTCGTAGTCGAACTTGGCCAGCTCGGGATCGTTCGGATCGTCGGCGATGATGAACTGAATCCTCGGCTCGCCACTGTCCCGCGTGTCGCCGTCTTCCTCCTCAAGCTTAACCAGCCCGGCCGTGTCCAGCTGGTCCTGCTCCTGCTCAAACACCACATCGTCGTCCTCCTCGACCACCGTAATCGACGCGTTCTGCAGCACCTGTTCCGTCTTGGCGCACCGGTCCCGGAAGCGGGCCGCGTTGGCCAGATCGTTGAGGCAGTTGCCGCAGATGCTCTTGGAGTATGCGTCTTCCTCCGCAATCTGTAACGACCCTGGGTCTAGATTTCAAGTCATCTCGGAAAAGTCTGGAACACTCACCTCGATGCCGCCACACGTTGCAATCAGGTCGCAAATGCGGCTCTCGAACTCGTCCAGCACGTCGAACACGAAGATCAGGTCGCGCTCGTCCTCGGTCAGGCAGCAGCGGCAGCACTCGGGAACGACGGTGGCCATTTCGGCGGCACCACTTGTGAGTTTGATGTGTGTGAAATTTTCTCGCGGATTCTTGTTTATTTTGGTTGCTACGGGATACAACGAGGGTCAGCTGTTCGCAGAAACGTCAAAAACAGCTGATTGGACTAAGGTAACTTGATTGATTAGGTAGTTTAGGAGGTTTGATTTAGGGTGGTACTAAATCCTTCATCTCCAGCTTTTTTTTTGTTAAATTCAAAAGGCCTGAAACCCCAAGATCATCTTCGTTATGTTCCGTAGATTCAGAGAAAAATTGATTAAATTTTAACAAGCGTGCTGAAATTTGTTTCAACGAATCTTCTCGGTGGTTTACGCTTTGCAGTAGGCCTGGTTGTTGCAAGATTTTTGCCGTTCATTGCAAATGTAAACAAAAAAATGAGGTGCAGTGTTAATGCTACAAGAATAATCATCATAACGGAGAACTTTAGATACTTGAAGAGCACTTCCCGAGATTTGCAAATTTTGGATTGCTTCCCCGTGTAGAGCCCTAAGACGAAGTTCTTTGTCAAAAAATAGCCGTGAGGTCAAGCGATCTTCATTTCAAGCAGACGGTCAGGGCTCGTATCCCGCTCGGTCACTTCGCAATTCTTTTTTGGAGGAAGGAAAGATGACCGCAACCACCACATCAAGGCGTGAAGATAACACTTCAACCCGATTTGCCCTTTTGGAAAGTTGATCCCGTCCAGCTGAAGTTTGTTTGTAAACAAACCGTTGACCCATATATTTTCGCTTGCAACAAAAACGCATCCAAAGCTGCGATGGACGAAACCATCAGCTTGGACCAGCTATCGCTGGCGTTCACTTGCCGAACCTGTCTAAACACCGACTCCCGCCAGCAGCTGGTTCCGATCTTCGACGGTCCCTTTGAGCTGCTCCAGCAGCTGCAGTTCCTCAAGCTGAAGGTGAGTTACCTCCACCCCACTGGAAAGCGCGTTTACCAGAGTGGTCTTCTTTCCAGATCGCACCGGACGACGGACTTCCGGCCAGTATCTGCAGCGGTTGCGTGGAACGTCTAGCTTCCGTCGACGCCTTCCGCACGCAGTGCGAAAAGGCGCAGGAAGTTCTGGACAGCTACTTTGCTGGGAAGGTGGTCGAGGAGCTGCAGTACACGGATGTGGAACAGCTGGAAGAACCGGCGGAACAGGATGAAGATCTGCACTGTTCGGTTTGTGGGAAGGGTTACAAGCGGAGGGGTCATCTGGAACGACACCTACTCAAACACAAGATTGGGGATGAGACTAAAGTGGAACCCGTGGCACCTGCCACCAGCTACGTCTGCTTGAAGTGTGGCAAGCGGTTCATGAAGGTGGAAACGCTGCTTCAGCACAAGACGGACGGGAAGTGCGTCTCGGCGGAGCAACCAGCGTGTCGTTTCTGCTTCGAGCGGTTTTCTACGGAGCAAGAGCTGGAAGCTCATCTGGAGCAGGCTCATCCGAAGGATCGTCCACACGCGTGTCCACTGTGCAAAAAGACATTCCAGAGTGTTTCGAACCGGAACACTCATCTGCTGCTACACAACGGGGAAGGTTCGGTAAAGTGCAACGAGTGCGAGCAGTCCTTCCGGAGCAAGGTATATCTGAGGCGACACGTCAAAGCGGTTCATACGGTGAGCCATCACGAGTGCGACCAATGTGAGGCTACCTTCACCAGCACCGCCAAGTACGAGTACCACCTGAAGTCGCACAATCCGAACAAAAAGTACCAATGCCGGGACTGCCCAAAGTCCTTCCTTCAGCAGCACCACCTGATCAATCACGAGCGCATCCACTCCGGCATGAAGCCGTTCCTTTGCAACGTGTGCGGCAAGGGCTTCATGCACGAACCCAGTTTCAAGACGCACCTGAAAATCCACGCCGGAGTCCGACCACACGTCTGTGAGATCTGCTCGAAGAGCTTCGTTCTGCGAGCTACGTACGTTCAGCACGTGGCCAAACACGGGAATATACGGGCGTACCAGTGCGACCACTGTGGCAAGGACTTTGTTCAGCGAGCGGCGCTCGCGGCTCACCTCAAAACGCACAGCCAAACAGAGCAACCGGACGAACCAGCAAAGAGCAAAGCAGAAGATCTCCAGCCCAAGTTGGAAGCACCAGTGAAGAGTGCCAAGAGCTTGAACTTCATGTGTCAACAGTGCAACCGGGTGTTCAAGCTGCCCTCGTCGCTGGAGTCGCACATGAAGATCCACCGTGAGGAGCGGAATCACGTTTGTGGTGAGTGCGGCAACTGCTTCAAGCGGGCGGAACATCTGCGTGTGCACATCAACGGAGTCCATCTGAAGCGCAAGCCGTACAGCTGCGAGGTGAGTCGCGTTATCAGTTTGGGGGTGAAAGGCTAGTTTATTTATTGCAACAAAGTAACTAACTTAGATTACGCTCACAAATGAAGTAACGGCCATTTTCGTAGCTTCCCAAACCCCATTTCCACAGGTCTTCTGACTTTTGGTATCCCAAGAAGATGCAATTGCCATTAGCATGATCGACGTAATTTCGGCGTTCCTGATAACTGCTCACCACGTCAAACCAGTTGAACCAGGTAATGCGACCGCCCGTCGAGTACCAGTGAAAGTTGCGTCGATCGCCCAGGTCGTTTCCTCCCGTCCAGAACTCTGTATCGACTCCCTTATCGGTTCCATTGATGGCGACCTCGATGCGCAGTTGATCTTCCGCACTGCGCACTCTGGTCAGCTTCAGCCCAAGATAGTGGCAGTACTCCATCGCTTTGAACCAGTTGGCCTGGAAAGAGTCTAAGCTGGATCACTCAAAGTAACAGAACTCAATTCAAACCTTAAAATTGGGAATCACAAACTCGGCCTTGTCCTCGCACTCTGCCTTCGGACCAAAACCTGTGGTGGACACCGCCACGCTCAGCGCTAAAACGCCCAAGAAGATTGCACCGCGCATCTTGTCTGCTCAAGCTACCAACTCAAACTGATAAGACTCTTTCGTCCCTAGGTCTGCCACAAGACGTTCGCGCAATCGGGCGATCGGAACGTGCACATGCGACGTCACAACGGCGACGATCGACCTCACAAGTGCGCCTACTGCGACAAGAGCTTCGGACTGGCCAAAGCGCTGCGATCGCACGTCCGCTTGCACACCGGCGAGCGACCGTTTGTGTGTTCGCTGTGCCAGGCGGGCTTCATTTCGTACAGTGCGCTGGCGGGTAGGTTGAACATGTTGTTGCGGCGCGTTTTGGATTTGATTTGGATTGTTTTTGTTTGCTTTGCAGCACACACGTTGAAGCACCAGGAAGAGGAGCTGATTCGGAGTGAACTACAAACGTGAATAGAAGGTATGTTTGTTTCGAATAAAGAAAATTGACATTTGATTTTCAGCTATCTTTAAATGTGTGAAACTCCCTGGATCCTGGACAGTAAAGAAAGCTTCTCAAATCTTCAAGATTCCTCCGTTGTCGATCAAATGCAATAAGCCTAAACGCAAATAGATGACGAAAATTCTACTACATTTATCAGATAGAGATGTTAGTCAAGCATGACTTCAAAACTCCATAACTAATCAGTGACCAGAAGAAAGAAGCCTGCTCGCAAAGAAGTGTCAAAAACAGTGATCGCAAAATGAACTCTTCGGCATTTCTTCGATGGAGATGCATGACTGCAACACGGAATGCCTCATTCTGGTGATCGGAAGCAAGAAGCTTTAACGCAAAAAGATGTCTGAAACCGTAAAAAGATGTCTGAAACCTATCGCTGCGTGATCACTCACTCGTACCAATATGTTAGTTACGAGGCTACCAAAAAAGTTGTAAAGCCGACATTCTAGTTACGACTACAAACCAGACCACTTTTGCTGCGCTCACCATCCCAAATCAACCATCCTGATTCATTTGAGTGGCGACGAGAATGGTATTTTATACGGCATCGAATGTACAAAGGTTTGAATGATGAGGCCAAGGCCAAGAAAGGAGGACTGTGGTGAACCACCCTATCGCAGCGTGGTGCTAATCATGTGTTCAAATATGTAAATACAGATGTTATGAAACGGAGATGAAACCCTTATTTGCTGATCCTGCCAGTCTCTAAAGCAAATTGTATCGGAAACGTATAGAAAATGAGCTTCTTGAATCGGACGTCCGTGTCAGAGGAACGCAGTTTTTTTAGCGCAAAACAAACAACTGTATATCTAATGTGAGAAAAAATCCTTTATTAAAGTTCGTTCCTAAATGCTTGCCGTTCAAATGATTACTCACTAACTTATCCCATTACATACTTTTTGCCTTTTTTTGTTATATTCAAAATGTGAAAATTAACACATTCTACAATTATACGGCGTACACATATTTTGCTGCACAACAAACATCCAAATGACTATCGTTCTTCGGGTAGTTCACTCTCCACAATCCGGTTCACTACTTCCCGCGGACTTGTTTTTTTGTTTTTGATGTAGTTTCGAATGGATGACACTATTTGTTTTAATGGGAGATTTGTTTATTTCGCATGCAGATGAAATTACTTTCGCAAGGGTACGACTCCAACCTAGACCAATTTTTTAAATGATATGCTAACGTGCCTCGCCTCTTCTCCGCGAACTTCTCGAACAAAACCTTGCACGCATTTGTACAACACAAAATTCTCCGTCAAGTTCGAGTTAAAATGCACGGTTAGGGTACTTCGCGTGTTAGAGAAGTAAAGACCGGCCGCCTACTGCCACCGGAAATTGAGCTAGAAAATAAAACGAGCAAACAAGCGGTTCTCGATGAAGCGGGGAGACGGGTCAATTTGCTTTGGCAATGTCCAGCCCGCCGAAGACTTGCTCCAGGGCGGCCACCTCGTCCTGGGGCTTTTTCTCCCCCTTGACGGGTTTGGCGGAGTTGGCTGGCGCCGTTCTCTGCTGGATCTTGGCGATGGTCCACTGGGCCAGCTTTTGGGCCTCTTTTCGCTTGGTGGTGGTGGCCTTCGAGTTGGCAATGTGGCCGCAGCACTGAAAAGGAAGCAGGGTTTGGCTCGGTTTTCTTGGGATTAGGAAGTTGCTTTCTTACCAGGAACAATCCGTAAAGCGCTCGCAGGTTGTGGTTGTTCAGCTTAACTGCTTGGCTGTAGTACGATTTAGCGATTTCAATGTTGTCAAGGCCACCCTAAAGCGAGAAGTAACTGTTAGTACCATTCGCACGAACCCTCCCCATTACGCCCTACCATAGTGTACCGGATGTCCGCCAGCCGCTGGTGGATCAGATGGCTGTGGGGATTGTGCAGCAGCACCTCCTCCATGCAGAACGCCGCCTTCGCAAACTCCCCCTCCGCCAGATACAACGTGCACAGCTCGTGCCAGCCCTCCTGGTCCGACATGAACCGCTTCATGTAGTCGCACAGCTCCCGGATCGCCTCCCCGTTCCGGCCCTGCGCCTTGTAGATCGCCACCTTGCGCTTCCGCGGCGCCGCGTTCGTCTCGTCCTTCTTGATGATCTGATCGAGCACGTCCAGCGCGTCGTCGTACCGCTCCAGCGACTCCAGCAGCATCGACTTGTACTTTTGAATGCGCAGCGAGCCCGGGAACTCCGCCGTCAGCACCCGGATGCAGTCCTCCGCCGCCGTCGTCCGGTTACAATCCAACGCCGCAATCATGACCTGCTCCAGCACCAGGTGGCGCTCGTTGCCCAGCTTGCCCTGTTTGTCGCACAGTATCGCGTCCCACAGCTGCATCACATCGTCACTCTTGCGCTCGTTATCGTCACGCCACTTCCGGAACAGATCCCGAACATCTACGGCAGAAAAAACTAAAATCAAAACATCACCCCACCAAGAAAACTAGGCAATCCTTACCTGACCAACTCATCTCCTCTAAATTGTACGACATATTGCACTTTGAAAATCAGTAAACCTTACCCGCGACGATTCTGTTGTTACAAACTGTCGCTAAATTATTCATTAATTCCAATTAAAATTAATTGGAAAAGTTACACACTTGCGAGCGGGTGAAAATTTTCACACGATTCTCGAGTTTTTTTCTGCTCCTTCTTTTGCTGCGAGTTGGCAGCTATGTCAAAAATAAGAGAAAAGGAAAGTACTGTCATCGCGTGGCCCAGGTGGCGTATAAGGACGTTTTTTTTGGGACGAGCAGGGATCACGCAACAACAATAATCAACATAATTGGGTACTAAAGCCCTATGTCAATTTTTATGTAAAAAGGTAAAAAAACACGTTTAAAAACCATTTCTGATCACTTTTTTTTTTCATTTTAATGCAAATTTTTTTTTTCACAAGACAACATTTTTTCGATGGATCAACTATGGTCCCCTTGGAACGAGCTGTCAAGAAGGACCGCGAGGTTAATTTTTCAAAATTGATTTCAAAATCCATTTTAAACTCTTTTTGGTCGTACAAAGGGTCATTGTACTCAGAAAAATAAGCTTTGTCGCTGTAAACAATAATATCAGCAATCTAAGCTTCATTTTAGGACCCAATTGCGTGTGCGTACACGAAAAAGATTGAGGTTAAATTTTGTACCAGCCAGCAAAACAAATGGCGTGCTAGTGTGCGTGAGATCGGGCTTATATCACTCTATTACTGTTTCGAAAATAGTTTATTTATTTTACAGAGCGGAAAAGCACTCAACCGTCAAAACCAGTTATCAAACTGATGTTGACGTTTCAACACCATTGTTTGGCATTTTCCGAACACGTAGTTTCAAGCTTTTGACAGTCGTTGTCAGTCGTTCCAATCAGCGAATTTGGATTCGCTCATTCCAATGCAGTTTCATTCGAATTAGTGAATCCGCCTCGGAATCCGCTCTGAACTAGAACCTTGAAATTATAAGGGACGCATTTGGGCGCATTATAGGACGCCTATTGCTTTTTTGACAAGCAATCCAATGGTAAAAACCAAACAATCATTGAATTTTATGGCAGAAATATTAAAAAATATAAAAATTTGGAAACACAGAAATTTAGAAATAATCTCTTATTTTTTTTATTTATTTTATCAAATATTCATAAATTAAATAAAAAAAAATCATAAAAACACATTAAAAAAAAACAAATATTTCAAAATTTAATGGTTTAGAACATCAAAAATTCAAATATGTTTTATAAGGCTTTCTAGGACCAGTGAAAAAAAAATTAACTCTTCTGGCACAGTGTCCTGATGCAAACAATGATCGAGCTCGAGCTGTCACAGCCCTGCGGAATATTTTGGCTGTTATATCGGACGGTCAGTAAAAAAAACAGCTAGAAGTCGCCTGACAAACAAACTTTTGCTAGCAAGAGACATCAAATCTGATGCAAACAAACCCCAGCTGCCATGTAAACATTCTTTGAATGTGTTGGTAATTTTTTGACCAGAAAGCCTTATAAAAAAAACAAAGCAAAGCAATCCACTTTAGCGACCCCCGGGTCTTTTGTGGTCTCTGTTGCAAGTCACCCAAAACCTCTTTTACGCAAATGAACCGACGTTTTACTTCCCCATCCGATAGAAGGCCAGGAGGATAAGGCGGGAATCGAACCCGCGCCCTATAGCAACTTAGGGATTGGCAGCCGAAGCCGCTAACCACCGCGCCACGAGGCCAGAAAGCCTTATGCTACAATTGAAAAAAGTCTAAGGAATTATAATTTCAAAAACTATAAAATTTAAAAAAGTAGGAAATCATATATTTTCAAACCCAAGAATTAAAAATTAAAAAAAAAATGGAATTTGAACATATTTAGAACATTTTTAACCCACCGGCAGTCACACTTTGTAATGACACTTGTAGAAAATGCCAAAACACGCGACTTCCCGTCCAAAACTCTCGTCAAAATTTCCAATCTCTAAATTCTCTAAATTTGAGTTTCTAACCTAAAAATCTAAAATAAATGTTTATTTTTTGTAATTGAAGATGGTGGCAAAGAAGTTAAGAATTTACGAATTTAATGGTACGTTCGTTTGATGGCTAGTTCGGCACTGAGTGCCGCACTCAGAGCTGTCAAAGTGTTTCTTTGAAGAAACTCGCGCTAGTTCCGCACGAGTTTCGCCGCCATCTTGGAACTGAAACTCTAGTGCCGCACTCGATATTTTTTCAGTTTCATGCGAGTTCCACGCACACTGTCAAATGACGTTCGATTGAACCATAACTGACACCGACGAGTGCGGCACTCAGTGCCGCACTGGCTCTTCAAACGAACGTACCATAAGATTAAAGCAAGGATTCCAGAATTTAAGAATTTAAGAATTTAAGAATTTAAGAATTTAAGAATATAAGAATTTAAGAATTTAAGAATTTAAGAATTTAAGAATTTAAGAATTTAAGAATTTAAGAATTTACTAGTTTAATTTTTTTTAATGTGGAATTTTTGAATTTTAAATAATTTTAAGTTAAGTGAAATTAAATAAATTATTTCAAATTTAAGAATTTTTAAATTACAGAATTTTTCTTCCAGAACGCGAGAATAAAGATTTCTCGCGAGCTGCGTACCAGACTCATTCTCTCTCAGCCAAAACTCGCCACCTGGGTTCATCCGTTCCCTGTCGCAAAGTGCCGTCAGTCAAACTACGCTTAACTCGTTTTGGCGCGCGAATTTGTTGTGTCCCCGCATTTTTGGCCGCCTGTGAAGCCATTCGCACCTCGGAGTCCTACAGCAGTTCAAAATTTCCGCAAAGTTGTTGAAAGTATTTTCTGTTAAATTTTCGGACAGTTTGTTAAGTTTAGTGCTTGTTGGTTACGTTTTAAGTTGAGGAGTACGCAATGGCCGACGAAGACCAGCGCATTCGCGACATCCAGCGGGACTATCTGGACTTTCTGGATGATGAGGTAGGTTTTCCGCTTTGGGGGGTTGGGCTGGAACCGCTTTTTGTGACGATGGTTTTTTTTTGGTTTTGGTAGGAGGACCAGGGTGTGTATACGGCCCACGTCCGCAAGATGATCACGGACAGCGCCAAGCGGTTGGTGGTCAACGTGAACGATCTGCGCCGCAAGAATCCGGATCGGGCCAAGGCGCTGTTGAACAGTGCGTTCGACGAGCAGCTGGCCTTTTCGCGAGCGCTGAAGGAGTACGTTTCGACGGTGGATCCAACGTACGCCAAGACGCATGAGGAGTTCTTTGTGGCGTTTGAGGGAAGCTTTGGAAATAAGCACGTTACGCCGAGGTCGTTGACGTCGATTTTTTTGGGGAATTTGGTGTGCGTGGAGGGAATCGTTACGAAGGTGTCGTTGATCCGGCCGAAGGTCGTCAAGAGTGTGCACTATTGTGCGGCGACGAAGAAGGTCATGGAGCGACGGTACACGGATTTGACGTCGTTCGAGGCGGTTCCGTCGAGTGCGGTTTATCCGACAAAGGACGATGATGGGAATCCGCTGGAGACGGAGTTTGGCCTGTCGACTTATAAGGATCACCAGACGCTGACGATTCAGGAGATGCCCGAGAAGGCTCCGGCTGGACAGTTGCCGCGTTCGGTTGATGTGATTTGCGATGATGATCTGGTTGATCGTTGCAAGCCTGGAGATAGGGTTCAAATCGTGGGGAATTATCGTTGTCTGCCTGGGAAGCAGGGCGGTTACACTACGGGCACGTTCCGGACGATCTTGATTGCCAACAACATCTCGCAGTTGAACAAGGAGAGCACGTTGAGCGTTTCCCGAGAGGAGATTAACCTGTGCAAGAAGTTGGCCAAGAACAACGACATTTTTGAGGTGTTGTCGAAGAGTTTGGCCCCGTCCATTCACGGTCACGAGTATGTGAAGAAGGCCATTTTGTGCTTGCTGCTGGGTGGAATCGAGAAGAACCTTTCGAACGGAACGCGCCTTCGAGGAGATGTCAACGTGCTGCTGATCGGCGATCCCAGTGTGGCCAAGTCGCAGATGTTGCGCTACGTGTTGAACACGGCTCCGCGGGCCATCACGACGACGGGTCGAGGTTCCAGCGGTGTCGGTTTGACGGCAGCTGTGACCACCGACCAGGAGACGGGCGAGCGTCGGTTGGAGGCCGGTGCCATGGTGTTGGCCGATCGCGGCGTCGTTTGCATTGACGAGTTTGACAAAATGAGCGACATCGATCGAACGGCGATTCACGAGGTCATGGAGCAGGGCCGGGTGACCATTTCGAAGGCGGGAATTCACGCGTCGTTGAACGCGCGCTGTTCGGTGTTGGCCGCGGCCAATCCGGTGTACGGAAGGGTGAGTTGTCAAACTGACCACTCTTAAATATCATGACTATTTTCTCTCACTTTGTAATTTTAGTACGATCAGTACAAAACTCCGATGGAAAACATTGGCCTGCAGGACTCACTACTGTCGCGTTTCGATCTGCTGTTTGTGCTACTGGACGTGATCGACGCCGACCACGACCGGATGATTTCGGACCACGTGGTGCGGATGCATCGCTACCGCAGCAACAAGGAACAGGACGGCGACGTGCTGCCGATGGGCGTCAGCGCGGTGGACAATCTGTCCACGATCAACCCGGAAGAGCGCGAAAACAAGGAAACTCCGATGTACGAAAAGTACAACGAGTTGCTGCACGGAAGCAGCCGCAAAAAGAGCGACAACATCCTGTCGGTAGAGTTCATGCGCAAGTACATCCACATCGCCAAATGTCTCAAGCCGAAGCTGACGGAAAGTGCTTGCGAACTCATCTCGAACGAGTACTCCCGACTACGGTCGCAAGATCTGATGGACTCGGACGTGGCCCGCACCCAACCCGTCACCCCGCGTACCCTGGAAACCCTCATCCGTCTGTCAACGGCCCACGCCAAGGCCCGAATGGCCCGCACCGTCACCGACAAGGACGCCCAAGCCGCCATCGAGCTCATCCAGTTTGCCTACTTCAAAAAGGTGCTCGAGCGCGAGAAGAAGAAGCGTCGCCGTGCCGAGGACGGTTCCGACGGCGAAGAACAAGCCGACGCCGATTCCGAAGAGGAAACCGAAGCCCCCAGCACGCAAGGCTCCCGAACCTCCAGCCGACGCGCCAAGCGAACCCGCATCGACGACGCCGACTCCGACACCGAAGAGCTCGTCTCGCCACCTCCGGACGCCGGTGACCTCACCCGCCGTCAAACCCTCTCCGGCCCAAGCACCTCAGCACCGACAACCGCAACCGCAATGGACTCGGAAGACACAGCGGCCACCGCAACCGAAGTGCAGGAAGTTAGCGAGGAGCGGCTGAAGCTGTTCAAGCAGGGCGTCAACCAGGCGTTCCGGGCGGCCCGGGAGCAGTCGCTGGCGCTGGACCGGCTCGGCAAGTACATCAACGAGAACAGCGGCGCGGAGGCGTTCACGCAGGGCGAGATGCGGGCGGCGATCGAGCGGATGACCGAGGACAACCAGATCATGATGGCGGACGAGATTGTGTTCTTGATTTAGGGAAGAGTGGGTCTTTTTTTCATGATTATTTTTTTATTATTATTATTACTATTATTCCTCAACGTGTGTACCTAACAGTTGTTTACTTTTACATGATTGCATAATAAAAACTACTTTTAAAACTTGAACCCGTTTTGTCGCATAATTGCTTCGAAACTTATTTCTAAAGGATCAGTGCTGAGCCCGACTCTCTACAACATCCTTACCTCCGACGTGCCGATGATCGATGGAGTGTCATACGCATTCTTTGCGGATGACACTGCTTACTTGGCATCGGATAAGGACCCGAATATCGTCGTCACCCACCTACAAGCGGCACAGAACAACCTCGAGGAGTTTCAGCGGAAGTGGCGCATCAAGCTGAATGCTGGGAAAACCCAGTCCATCTTCTTCACCAGGAGGCGTGCTGCTCGGCACCTTCCCCGCAGATCGATCAGCGTCAACGGCCAGCCGTACCTGGGAGTGGTGCATGACAAGAAGCTTAAGTACGACAAGCACGTGAACTACATCATCGGGAAGGTGGATCGGTCCACCAAAGCGCTCTACTCCCTGCTGAATCGGCGGTCGAAGCTGAGCATCAAGAACAAGTCGCTCGTTGTCAAGTGCATCATCCGTCCAATGCTGACCTACACTGCTGCGGTCTGGAGCAACTGCGCCAAATCGCACCGTAAGCGACTCCAGGTGAAGCAGAACAAGCTGCTCAAGATGGTGCACAACCTGGACCCGTGGTACCCGACCGACGATCTACACAAGCTGGCCGGCGTCGACACCATCGACGCAAGCATCGAAAGGGCAACGAGAACCTTCAGGACTTCGTGTGGGATGTCAACGAATCCGCTCATCGAAGCACTCCTCCGTCAACAACTGTGATATTAGTTTTTAAGCCAAACATAGATCTAGGGTTTTTTCTCAAAATTTATTTTCCCTAAAAGAACACCCAGTTAGCAAAATCTAAACGCAGAAATATGTATCCTCCCTGCAAAGGCTTATGAATTGATCTCAGTTGAAAGGTTCTCCAAATCTCTGAATTGCAAATGTAACATCCTGGAACAGAACTGTTAAATTCTAATAAAAACACAATTGAAAATTGAAATTGAAACTTATTTCTATTGAGAGCCCGTTTTGATCATAAAATATTGATTTCAGCAAAGTAAATGTCCATCGATTTGGTTTGGAGCTGAAGCCCCAGAAATCTTTGCTGGACTTGTCTGAAAATATTCAGAATAAATACACTGAAAATTTATCAAATAACCTAAGCTGAATCTACGGCACTTTTGGCTAAAAGTGAAATAACTTCCCTTTCTAACTTTTCAATAGTTGATAGCTATGATAGATATGAATTGAAAAATGTTTGTATTATTCTTAATACCTAATACACAGGGCTAGTGATTTTTCGCGATTTCACGGAAGCCGCGTTATCCGTGAAATTCGCCCTTGGCCGTGAAATTTGGGAAATACCATGAAACGCCGCGAAATTTGAAATAATCAATTGATAAATCGCTACATTATTTTTTTTTTAAATTCAAGCACTTTAAAAGATTTTTAAGAAGCATTTTAAAAGCAGTTTACAAATAAAACAGTATTGAAAATTATATCTTCAACTATTTTTGAAGATATTGTTCATTAGAATATTCAACAAAATGCAGATAGTTTCTTTATTCCACAAAATTCAAAAAACATTTTAAAAGAACATTAGAGCAATTCCAGCCCGAAACAGAAATGTTTTAGGTACTTTTTTCTCGACCCTCTCCGATTTCAGTGAAACTTTGTAGACATGTTATCCTACGCTTATATCCAGGTTTTTAAGCGAAGATGGCGTTCGAATGGTGAACATCCGAAATGTCAAAATCGCGCAGTAGTACCAACATTAGAAAACAAATGTAGCTGTCATGCCATGGCACACTTTTTCGGAATATTGGTACAACTGCGTGATTTTGACATTTCGGACGTTCACCATTCGAACGTCATCTTCGCTTAAAAACCTGGATAAGCCATTTTTGTGTACAGTCATGCCTCGGTTTTGCACGCCTCGGTTTTGCACTGCCCCGGTTTTGCACCGTTCAGCTGCCTCGGTTAAGCACGGCCCAGTGCTTAACTGAAGCACAGAGCTTATGGGTTTTTGGCTATATGGGAGACATTGGCTTTAATCGTATGAAAAATTATGCAAACATCACAAAATTATAGTGTTTTGGAATCAAGATGATGTCAGTTATCCATTAAAATTATTATTTCATGAAATTTTTCACAAAAATACGTATTTTTCCTGTATTTCTAAAATGCATTTTTTTTCTCTAAAAAATCCAAAAATATATTGTTATTGCAATATGGCTATCAAATGATCATGTTTTTTCATACATTTCGGATGTAATAACAACATTTTTAGAAAATACTCCAATTTTCACTAAACTACGTTTTTCGAAAAAAATACACAAAATTTATTTTTTTACAATATGGGTATCAAACGATCGGGATTTTTTCATACATTTCGAATGTAATATAAACATTTTTTGAAAATACTCAAAATTTTAACAAAACTACGTATTTTCGAAAAAAATACTCAAAATTTCCGTTTTTACAATGTGGGTATCAAACGATCGGGATTTTTCATACATTTCGAATGTAAAAACAATATTGTTTGAAAATACTCCAAATTTTCACAAAACTACGTATTTCCGAAAAAATACTCAAAAATTTCCGTTTTTACAATGTGGGTATCAAACGATCGGGATTTTTTCATACATTTCGAATGTAATAACAATTTTTTTTGAAAATACTGAAATTTTTCACAGAACTACGAATTTTTGAAAAAATACTCAAATTTCCGTTTCTACAATGTGGGTATTAAACGATCGAGATTTTTTCATACATTTCGAATGTAATAACAACATTTTTTGAAAATACTGAAACTTTTCACAAAGCTACGTATTTTTGAAAAACTTTTCAAAATTTCAGTTTTTACAACATGGGTATCAAATAATCGGGATACCTCTTGTAAAAAACGGAAATTTGGAGTATTTTTTCAAAAAGTTGTTATTACATCAAAAATATATGAAAAAAACTGATCATTTGATACCCATATTGCAATAACAATATATTTTTGGTTTCTTTATAGAAAAAAATGCATTTTCGAAATACAGGAAAAATACGTATTTTTGTGAAAACTTTCATGAAATAATAATTTTAATGGATAGCTGACATCATCCCGATTCGAAAACACTATAATTTTTTGATGTTTGCATGATTTTTCGTACGATTAAAGCCAATGTCTCCTATATAGCCAAAATCCCATAAGCTCTGTGCCACGGTTATGCACGCCTCGGTTATGCATCCGGGCATCCCCCATATGCGGTGCTAAACCGAGGCATGACTGTATACACTGAAAACCCAACCATGGTAGTTGCTACCATATTGTAGGGTTAAATTGAGAACACGCACCGACGTATTTTTGCTAAAAACATTCCGTGCTTGGATTGACTGATTAACGCAGTCAGTTTTACTATGTCGGTATGGTAATTTTAACCCTCGATTATGGAGAGAATGATAATGATTTCGTATTTGCTACCATGCAATTTTGTGGAAGCATGGTACATTTTACCATATTTACGTTTACTTTCACCAAAAAGCCACAGTTAATTTAATAAGCAGCATTTTTAGCAAATTTTCTTAAAACTACCATGGTCGGGCTTTCAGTGTATGGATCCAGTTACACTCGATAATGACATTTGAGAAGGGCGTAAATTGCTTTAAATATTTTTGTGTTTCGTAATTTAAATATTGCTGTATCGTATCAAAAAGTGGTCAAGCACAAACTTGTAGAGAATTTGACGGGCTTTCTGAAAAAAATACACTGAAAGAAAAAAGCACTCCACTTTAATAAGATTTTTTGATTTTTAAGCATAAAAGTCAAAAAATTTGTGAAAATAGCCTAAGATGTTACAAAAAGACTCGCGAAAAATCCAGGATGGAGCAACACTCCTAAAAAATACAAAAATCATTTACTGAAACTGTTTTTTTCAAAAGTGCTCTAAACATCAAAATTATCAAAAACCGAACACGCGAGTCGATTCTCCAGACAATTTTACATAAAAGTCTCCATATTGACCATTGTCCTAAGTCCAATCCTTGTAAAGATACAGTGGTTTTAAAAATTAAAATGTTGAAAAATTAGGTTTTTTGATGGTTTTTGGCAATTTCTATATGACAGACTTGATTTTTCAGTCTCGAACATAATTTTACCGGAAAGCTCGTCCAATTTCCCATAAGTTTGTCTTTGACCACATTTCAGATAAAAGCTAATTACATTGCTCATAACTGAAAACATAATATTTTTGCAGTGTAGTATTGTAACCTGGATAGTAAATTAATCAACATTTCTTTGAAAGAAAATATAAAAATAGCTTTCTTATTTTAAAGTTTTCGTAAAATTTAATTAATAAATCAACGATATTAAACAACGATGAACAAATAGCATTTAAATGTTTTGAATATAAATTATGTATTTTAATTCAAATGATTAGTAAAATAATACATATTGAAAAAATATTTGTTAGCCATTTTTTCTTGAATTATCAATAAATGTAAAAACTGCTTTTAATGAAGTTTTTCTTGAACTTTATTAAAATACTAAAATTTTCCTATTGCTTAAGTTGAGGATAGCAAACAAAATCTTTTTTGCACTTATTTTAATGATTCTAGTTTTGATGAATCCTGAAGTCCTGAACCTCTAGGACGTGCTTTGTTTTGGAGGTTTTGAAGCAAATTAATGTTATAAAATCTCAATAAAATTAAAACAGCTGTATCATAAATTCTTGACTTTCTTTTATAAGGTCCTATGAACAAATGTTAACATTGAATGGTATCCCTTACACACCTCATGTCAATGTTGATTGCAGTAAGCGGGATACACTCAATGTTTACATTTGTTTGTAAGACCTAATAAAACAATCTAGAATTCAACTGACGGAAATTCTTCAAAATTTTCCAAGATAAATCCAATACTCCTTTTTTCATATAAATTATTTGTGTCAGGGGGTTTATTTTGTATCTAGAACTCGTCAGCTGTGTGCTATCTTGTGACAACGACCATTTAGTACTATTCGAGAAAATTGATTTTTAAAGTTTAATGATACATATTTTCAAAACTATGAATGGTAGAGTCAAACTTTTTGAAGCAATCGGTTCGTATACTATCGCTTAACAAACGCTCCAAGTTTCAACTAATTTGGTTACACCAGTAAAAAGATACAGTAGAATATGTAATCTAAAATCTGAAAAGCATGTGTCACAAGTGTGTTTAGAAAGAAAAATTGTACTACGTGTCACAAGTGTGCCCAGAATTCCCATACAAACTAAAATAGACATAAATCAATAGTTTAACCGACTTAATCAGTATATTTTTAAAAACAAAAGATTGCATTGCATTTAGAAAATGTGTATCAACATAAATTTGTGAAAAACAAGAAAAAAATTCCACATTTTCCAACAACATGTATGACGTGTCACAAGTGTGCACGATCATTTTGATGATAAATTGGTCTATGTCACAAGTGTGTATTGCGATATCCGGGAAACGGAAGCGAATTTTCAAAATCTGGTTAAAGCATCTTGTAGTGTTTGTTAAGTAGAGCAAAACGTCATCATTAACTCATTTTCGACCAAAATGGTCTATGTCACAAGATAGCATACAGCTGACGAACTACTGCCATATTGTAAAACACTTTTCTGTTAATAATTTTGCTAAAAAAATACATTTTTACGTTTATTTTGAGCAGTTTATAGAGTACCGTGAAATTGCCGTGAAATTTCAATGTTTTGAAATTGGCATGCCGCGTAATTTAAATTTTTTGGCGTGAAAAATCACTAGCCCTACTAATACAGTACTTGATTGTAAACTGGGCTGAGAAAGTAGCCGCACACATTCTAGACGTTTGACGTTAAGTCAAATTGAATCAGAACGACTAAATAGGTACAGATGAATCCGATGGTCTGGAAAGCAAAAGTTTCAAAATTAATTGATTTTTATCCCATTTCGTATTCCTCAAATACCGAAAGAATCAACGTTCCATTAAGCACAAACAGCTGGCATGAAATCTCTGGACATCTTTGGTCTATTTGTGCGGAAAATAGGAGCAACTGAAATTAAGCAATATAATTATTGAATAGATAAGAATGTACAAATTTGTTTGTGACGTGACCTCATCTCGGATATCTTCGTCCGTTACGAGTTCGATCGCTTTGTGAACAACAATTCCCATCTGTTTGGCCTGTATTGATGTAAACTTATGATTCAAATCGTGTTAGATATATGCTTAATGGTTACCTCGAAGGACACTTGGGCTCCCATCATGGTGTACATAAACTGATAGAGGGAGTAGTAAAAGCTCCAGCTCACGTTAATGGACACCACGAAGATACTGTCTCCATCGGCGCTCACCACGGCCCGGTACACGGAGAACCAGGAAAGGATCGTTATTAACGTTGCTCCCAGGTGGGTCAGCATTAGCTGTACCGCGAAAATGTCGTTGTACCTGTCCGTTAGCTGTACCAGAAAGTAGTGAAGATCCGCTATTTGGGCAATCCGTTCGCTTAGAAGTGGGCGATTTCTCGAAATACTAGCAAGTTTGAAACTGTTCACGTGCTCTGGTTCTGTGGGAAATAGTTGACTGGTAAATTTGAAGGTGTTATAAAATTATTTTTAAAATATCATGAAAGCAATAAATTACCAGAAATACTTATGAAGAGATTTAAACCGGAACTGAAGACAATACTCCATTAAAACATTCTGCCCACTGTAGTTTGAAATTACGATGTTGATGGCACAAATACTGAAGAAAAGCACAGAAAATTTAATCATGGATCCATGCGATATTTTAATGGTTAGATAAGCAGTTAACGCTGACAATGTTACAAGAAATGACGAAATAAGCAACGCTGCTGAATTTATCCAACGATTTTGAGATTTTTGATCAATTGGATATTCAATAGCTGAAAGCTGAAACAGAGATAGGCAGACATCCTTCAAAATTTTTTCTTCTTGAATATTTTCAAAAGTACCTTTAAATCAAAGTCATACAGCGAAAACACCAAACGGGCAATTTTCTTGCAGTACATTGCATTAATTGCCGCCACCAAGCTCGTAAACACTGAAGCCATTTGCTGGAACCACCGAAAGCCGTTGCTCAAAATGTAAGAACTCGAATTAATGGTGGCAAAGTCGGACAAAGAATGAACCATGAAAAATCCCAAAAATACCACACTCGAAATGATGGCTCCCCACGGGACGCGTTTGGGCACCGGGATCTTCCCTTGGCCACGATAACTCAACGGGGACAGCCCTAGCAGTTGGTAGAACTGCTGGCCAACCCAGAGCACGTCCCACAGGTTGTCGTGCTTGTGCACATTTTTAGTGAACTCTTTGAAAAATTTGCTCATTTCTTCCAAGTGGAGCGTTGGCGCGAGAATGACTTCAGTTTATTAGGTTGGTTATACACGTTGCGCTCTGTGTGAATCATTAATTCATGTGACCAATTGTGATACATTTAGAACGCCACATATAAATATGATACCATCAGTCACAAAATGTTGGAATGTGCTTCAATTGGGATCAATATTCTTGAGAAGCACAATTAGGCACTAAAGCCCTATGTAAATTTTTATGTACAACCGTAAAAAACACGATTTAAAACCATTTCAGATCACTTTTTTTCATTTTAACGCAAAAAATATTGACAAGACAAAATTTTTTCGATGGATCAACTATGGTCCCCTTGAAACGAGCTGTCAAGTAGATCCTTTTCTGTCGAGAAGGGCCGTGAAGTTAATTTTAAAAAATTGAATTAAAAATTCATTTTAAATACTTTGCGGTCGTTCAATGGGTCATTGTACTCAGAAAAATAAGCTTTATCGTTGTGAACAATAATATCATAAATTGAAGCTTAATTTATGGACCCAATTCAAATTTATCATTTAAACATTTGGGATCGATTGATTAAGTTCCTTGTAGCTACAAGCCGATTGATTTTTAGTTTTTTTTTATTTCGGCGTTTAGGAAGAAAAAGAAAACAAGAAAAGAAAAGAAGTAAACTTAAAATTAAATTTGTACCAGCCTTACGATTTGCACGCCTGCTATTATTTAATGATTTATTGTTTCGATTTGCATGACTGCTTTAAAAACAAGAAAAAATATATATTTTCTTGAAGTTGTATGCTTTTTACATGCAGTTAACTGCCGTTCTACGCATAATTGTCCCATGTCAGTTTTGGACGATTTTGACTTTATGACATTTTTGAGTTTAGTCTGATGTGTACTTTAAGAAAAACACATAAAATCTGGTACTTTGTTCGGAAACTCATTAAAAACAACACCAAGTCTGTTTGTCCCATCGTTGAACTTCTACGCATAATTGTCCCACCAAGTATTTTCTTACACGGAATCATTAGTTTTACTAAGCATTATGTCTTGTTTACCTGTTGTATAGCAAGAGAATCACAAATAAGGATGATAAACTGCTAACTGGGGCGATTAGGGACACATAGGGCGAATAGGAACCCACGGGACAATTATGCGTAGAAACACAGAAATCGGTCGAAAAATTTCAATCGCGTTTTTCTCAGTTGCACTTTTTTGAACATGGGACAATTATGCGTAGAACGGCAGTTAAGCTGTTATAACGATTGATCCTCACAATTATTCTGCCATTTGAGTTGCTGTCCTATCCAATTTTGATGATAAACATTATTTAGAATTGAAATAAGAACAATTTTCATTTTTTTTTAAATTTCTCGGGAAATTTATTGAAAATTTCTCGTTACTAGGGATTTTTCAATCCCCGGGAAATTTGACTCTCTATCTTTAAAACGTTATTCGAGCTGTTGTCAAGCCTGCAATTCTTGAATAATTTTTCATTTCGACGTAACTGCTATTATTTTATTTGCATACAGGTTGAACTGAACAGCATTCAGTAATTTAGTTTTAGTTTTAGGTAGGGGAGAGTGGGGAGACTTGATCCCCTTTTTTTGTATCGCACATAACTCTGTCAATTTCTCACAAAACAATGAACTTTTTGCATGAATTGAAAGCTTAAACATTCAACTATGTTTGGCTGATAAGGGTATTTCATGAGATAAACTCTTCGAGTCATGCCAAGCGTTTTAAAAAAATATTTTAAACCAGCAATTTCAAAATGTTGGGGGTAATTTGATCCCCCTTTCAACATTTTGAAGAAATCTTAAGCAAAATGTTTCTTATTCATCCAAACTTTTAATTTTCTATAAGTTGCAGCAATTTCACATTAAACCTGTACGTTTGCGTTCAAAATATAACAAGTTTAGCATGCAAAATATTTAAAAACTTAAAATTTTCTTTTTTAGACCAAAATTAAGCATGTTTACAAATGCTGGTAATTTTTGTTTAGAAAACTCTTGAAAAATGGTTCAAACTGCAGTAAGTTATGTACAACTATACTGCCCATAATTGAAAATTCGGCTATTATGCCAAATCAAGTATTCCGAGAAAAACGCGTTCTAGTGTTTGTCACCAAATCTCCGTCAAGGCAATTTCCCATTAGAGTGGCATATTAGCCGTTTGGTTTTTCGCATCGGCAGCCAAGTCTAAACACAATTTCAGTGAAATTCAAGTTTCAAAAGATGCGTTGGAACATCCTCTACCACATGGTACTAAAATCTCGTTTTTGCCAAAAGTGGATATTAGCCGTTTTTTCAATGGTGGGCAGTATACTAAAGGAAACTATGTATGAAAACCCAGCTCAATTAATTAATCTTGAGGCTGATTCGAATGCCTATAAAAATGCAGAGATCAAGTCTCCCTAGACGCACTTTTTTAAACAATTGATTGTAAAAATAGTATGACGATAAATTTAACATCAAATGCGTAAGGGTTTTGGAGTTGATAAGTTTATCAAACAATTCATGTATAAAAAATATTTTTTTGAATAATTTTTGAGTGTTTTCTATCCTTATCAAAACAAAGAAAAAAGATCTTTTGGAAGTTTTTTGCGGCACTTTTTAGAAAAATGTGTGTAACTCAATCTAAACAATTTTTAATTTTTTTCTTTGTTTTCTACAATGAGTTTTAGTAAATTTCGCACAACTTTCTAGAACAAAGCTAATTGTTTTACCCACATGCTGACGAGATACAGGCTTGGGATCAAGTGTCTCCGGGGATCAAGTCTCCCCACTCTCCCCTATGCAGAAGCCTGTCCCATTTTGAGGTAATGTCGAGGAATTTAAGGTGCTCACTTCTTAAATGATAGATTATGATGTCAGAAACAATGTTTCTTAGACAAGAAAAATAATAAAATCATTTCTCGCACCCTTTCTTCGATTTACTGAAAAAGTAACTTTTTTGAACAAATTTTCTAAAATCGTTTGGAATCAATACAAAAACTAACTTAATCCACCTATGTGGTTGGCGCCTTCCTCACTTTTTACCAACATTTGGTGATATGATGGGTTTGGACACCAATTCCATCTATTTCTCAATAAAAAAAATACACAAATGTCACTTAAGCGGTCATAACTTGAGACTGAGCGTTGTCAGATCTTCAAACCTAACCAATGATGAGTCGGATGATGGATCCGGACATAGTTTACATACATTTAAGTGAGATCCGGCTTTAAAAAAGTACATTCATATCACTTAAGTGGTCATATCTCGAGACAGGGTTGCCAGATCTTCAATGTTTTGGACTCATTGGAAAGGTTTTTTGATTACCTAACTAACGATGGGTCAGATGATGGACCGGACATAGTTTACATACATTTAAGTGAGATCCGGCTTCAAAAAAGTACATAAATGTCACTTAAGTGGTCATATCTCGAGACAGGGTTGCCAGATCTTCAATGTTTTGGACTCATTGGAAAGGTCTTTTGATTACCTAATCAACGATGAGTCGGATGATGGATCCGGACATAGATTACATACATTTAAGTGAGATCCAGCTTCAAAAAAGTACATAAATATCACTTAAGTGGTCATAACTTGAGACAGGGTTGCCAGATCTTCAATGTTTTGGACTCATTGGAAAGATCTTTTGATTACCTAACCAACGATGGGTCGGATAATAGATCCGGACATAGTTTTCATAAAGATAAGTGAGATCCGGCATCAAAATTCCAGCACCTGATTCGCAACTCTGACACTTTTTTATACGTAACTTTTGAACTACTTATCGGATCTTCAAACAATTCAATAGTGCAGTATGGGGCACCAAAACAAATCGAATGCAACTTGTTTGACTCAAATCGGATCAGCCAGTGCCGAGAAAACTTGGCAAGAATTTTGAGCACCAATGTGAATACGCACACACATACACACACACACACACACAGACATTTATTCAGTTTTCGATTCTGAGTCGATAGGTATACATGAATATAGGTCTACGAGCTGTTTTTCATTTTTCGAGCAGGATTATAGCCTTACCTCAGTGAGGAAGGCAAAACTGTTTCAATCAGGTGTGTATTTTCTTTAAACGATAGTTTTTTGTCCATAGATTAAGATGCACTACCAATATTGGACCGAAATTTATGGTTTTAGCTTTTCCCAAGCGGATTAATGACGAAAAATCGCATTTTTTAAAACTTTTTTCAGAAATGCTCATTTAATTTAGAGTAGCTTATTTTTCCCAGTTAAACCCAGTCCTGCATTTGAAATTCAGATTTTTTTTAAAGGGCTTTTTCTCAGAACCGGTGTGGTTAAGTTTGAGATATTCATTGATTCTTATGTGAAATTGTTCGAGGAAACACTTAGTTATCAAATAAAAAATATAAAGTTAAGGAATGGGCCAAAATCACGTTTTAAGCATTTGAACCATAAATCTCAAGGAAACAACATTGAAAGGCATTTGAGGGTTGATATTTTATTTTTAATTAATTCCTTGGACAATTTCCTATAAAATTCAATCAGAAGAAAGTCTTTTGGTGTAATAGTTGGAAAGTAACGAGTAAAAGAATAGGAAGTTTTTTAGATAATCGCCAAAAGAAGGGCGGTGCCAAAGAAAGATGGATGGTCCATTCGGCAATAAACTTGAGATTTCTGTTAACAATCGATAGATGAACGTTCCCTCCAAGTTTGGTCTAAATCGGTGAAGATCGTGTCCTAAAGTGTACCCAGTTGACTTGACATGGAATGACCCTAATAGTAAATTCGAAAGAAACGTTTGCCTGTTAGGAACCATCAAGGGATCTTCTGACAGTCACTGAACGTCCTTGGGATTGCACGTTTAAAGTTGAAAAAATATTGCTCTGAGCGTTGTTTGTTCAGTTCACTTCAAAACCACATTTTATGCTGTTCACAGATGTAGTACCGACAATGCATCAGCGAAAGGAAACAGGATTTGTACTCGATATTCCCTTGTTCAGTAATGTAACCAAACAGGATTTTTGCAGGTTATGTTCCGCGGTGATCCTTAAATTAACATCAGTTAGCTTCTGCTTCTGGTTTTTTTCTCGAGCCTACAGATCATTCATGTATCGAAACTCCTCCGACCACTTCAGACTGATGTTCGATAGTGCAGAAAGCATGAATCGCCTCCGAACATCGGCTTGCATTGCAGTGTCAGTCGATATGCACTGAGAGCTGTGTTTTGAAAGTTAGGCAAACCCAACCTAGCCCATGGTCCAGTGGGTTTTCTGCTGCTGCTGCTGCAGCTACCTTACCCGGGTTGGGTATGAACTTTAGAGTTTCTGCGCCTTGTGAAACCCGACCGTCCCGCAAAAAGGTTGGCAATCAAGCGGCCATATAGAGTGTGGCGCAAATTTCTCCATTGATAAATGTTATACCTATATCTGGGCGATGACCATCGTTGCAGGTAAATCGATATCATTATGCCATGGTCTACAGAATCGGTGGCGGTGAAGAGTAATGTAAATCGTTCCGCCTCAGAGGGCTTTCGTGGCGGTGGTCACCACCATGGGCCAAGCCCATCTTCTTGTGCGAGCCAACTTCCGTGGTTCAATCAAGATAACGTTCTCGAAATGGCACTGCTGACCTAATCACGTTTGACATTTTTCCTCCCCTTCCTGGGGGTACTTTAAGGCATAACTGTTTTCGGGAACGACGACCACTAACCTACTGCCGCAAATGTACTTGCTCAAGTTGTTCATTCTGGGGACGGTTAACCGCACACCGATTTCCGGCTCTGGTGCTTATTTGGTGCACTCCCTAATGGCCATCATCTGCCATGAAGATGAGCCCCCGAAACTGCCAAAGGTGCAAAACTAGCCGGAACAAAATCCCCCTTCAGAATGGTAAACCAAGTTGTGGAGAAAGAAAGAGAGCGCGGTTCGTCGCTTGTTCGGGCCGTAGCGCGCGTTGAAGTCTCCCCCGCGCGATTCAAGATTTGGTATCACGGAAACCAATTTGGTCGTAGCCCACGAGAGGGAGAGGATGCCCGGCCAACCTGCCATTATATAATTTAACGTCGAACCGGCTGCTGGGTTTATGATGGGGTCTTGAAGTGAATGTATGTTACTTGTTACTTGAAGTTTTTTTTCTTCTCTTCGCTAAAGACCCCAAACTTCATTTACGTGGAAATGTGCCACAAAGTTAGTGGTGAAAAAAACAAACTTAATTTGGAGCGGAATTGAGCCGGGGTTTCGCGGAACGGTAGTGGCATGTGGAGAACGTAAAAATGTTATCAAATTAAGCACACCCCCTTAGCTTACGATATATGATGTAACTCTACGTCACTAGGGGGGTTTTAACTAGCACGATGGGCCTATCAATTAAATCACGTAGATTTTTTCTCACTAGTACAAATTTCTTCAACTTTATCAACATTGTTACAAATCTTCAATAGTCATTTAAAATAGTGACTTTTGAGAGAAAATGCTTAATTGGGTGCAGCCAAAGAAATTTTTGCACAATTGAAACAACTGCAGTCATACGAAGTATTTGCAGTCAAAAACAATGTTGATGGTGGGATATTTGCATCACGAGATGTTCGCTTGGGTAGTACTTTCTTTCTAAAGCATACTGATGTTTCATCTCTTTGCTCCCTCTCTAAACCGCGAGCTTTGTTTAGTCCATTGCCGTTGTGAGCTGTAAATTTATCGACATTTAACATGAGTTCGGTGCATAATGATGCCGGTTGGGAAGTGTCTGTGAAATTTCCTCCCTGTCTGCCATTCATTCGTCGACCCTTAGTTTCCCCATTTTCGTTTATTTACATTTTCTTGATGATTTTAGGGTAGGTAGCTGCTGCAGTCAGTTTGCTGAGGATGAGCGTCAGCGTCGGCTAATGAGTTCCAATGATGCAAAATATATTGCAAAACACTTTTACTTTCTTTCGTTTAGGTCTGCATAAGAGATGTTGGGCTATTACTTCACATGGGAACTGAGGAAAACTAAATTTAGGGAGATTGTCAAATAAACTTTTTAACCGTTTCTAAATAAATATTTAAATCAGTTAAAATGTTGATGCTTTGAGATTTTTTAACTTTAAGAAAAGAAAATTTGAAGAGTATGCTATCGGTTAAAAATTAAAAATGTAATTATAATATTTGAAAACATTGTTTTGCATCAATATTAACCTTCGGTATTTTTCGATCAACCCAAGTATTCGAAAACTGGAAAAAAATCCTCAAAACAGTTTTTCGAACGTGTTCTCGAACAACTTTCTCATTAAAAGCTGGATATAAGATTGAGTTATCTGATACGAAAACCATTTATTTTATTTCCATGAATTTTATGAAATTTTGATTTTATTTTCAGGACTGCGAATACGACACCGGCTTCTAAAAATTAATCAACGTCGACTCCGACTCAAACTCCGGCTTCTAGAGATTTAGCGACTACGACGCCGACTCTGGAGAACAACTCTGACTTCTGTAGTTCAGCTGTTCAAAAAGACTCGACTCCACCGACTCTGACTATGTCTCCAACAATAACTCCAATATGCAGTTGTTTAAAATTAACCGACTCTATCTTTTGAATATTCGGTGACTTCGGCTTCTCAGATTTTGACGACTCCAAATCCGGTTCCTCAAAAGTACCCGACTCCTCCGACACGGGCTCCACTGCCCTGATAATTTCGCAACTAGACATTTCTACCTTTCTTGCTTTTGGAACAAAACTTTACTCAGATTGTTTGAAAATAACATAAAATCCCAGAATAAAAGCCCATTACTAATTTGAAAGTTTTTACGCGCAGGTCTCGCCCAAATTTGTGTTTCAATTGTGAAATTCTTGTAGTTTTTAGATATCTCGTGTCGGAGGGGCGGTACGACCCCTTTCATGTTTGAACATGCGAAAAAGGGGTGTTTTTCAATAATTTGCAGCCCGAAACAGTGATGAGATATACATTTGGTGTCAAAAAGGCTTTTAAGTAAAATTGGACGCCCGATTTGATGGCGTACTAAAAATTCCGAAATAACGTATTCTTCATAAAAAAAAAACACTAAGAAAGTTTTGAAAACTCTGCCATTTTTCGTTACTCAATTGTAAAAATTATGTACTTTTCGAATCTACATTGACCCAAAAGGGTCATTTTTTCATTTAGAACTACATTTTTCATTTTAAAATTTCGTGTTTTTTTTCTAACTTTGCAGGGTTAGTTTTTAGAGTGTAGTAATGTTCTACACAGTTGTAGAGCAGGCAATTACAAAAAAAGTTTTGAAAAAGTTTCTTTTTTCTCTTTGTTTCGTCGTCCGTGTCTGTCGCGGGTGACCATAAACGGCCATGATCAACGACGACCAACTTTTTCAAAACTTTTTTTTTCGAAAATCGCGATAACTCGTGATGCAAACCCCTTATGTTTATATATGAAAATTTTTGTAATTGTCTACTCTACAATTTTGTAGAACACTCTAAAACACTCTAAAAACTAACCCTGCGAAGTTAGAAAAAACACGAAATTTTAAAATGAAAATTTTTGTTCTAAATGAAAAAATGACCCTTCTGGGTTAATGTAGATTCGAAAAGTACATTAAATTTCCCTTAAAATGACATGTTCCCATTATCTTTTACAAGTAACTAACAGAAAATGGCAGAGTTTTTTAAACTTTTTTAGTGTTTTTTTCGATGAAGAATACGTTTTTTCGGAATTCTGAGTACGCCATCAAATCGGGCGTTCCCTTAGGACAAAGTTTCAAACAAATCGAAGAAGGGCCGGGGCAACTTTTGTGTGAGTTGGCGGAGAATTACCCCTATAACTTTGTCGAAGGGTGCAAAACGATTCGAGATGATCCTGATTTTTGATGATTTTTTTCAGTAAACAGATTTTTTATTTACTTCCTATATCGATGCCTCTGTGCTATATTATGCTAACTAGATAGGAAAATTAACAAGCATAGTTCAAGAGAGCACAGAGGCATCGGTATATGTACTCCTTTTATTTCAAGTACATAAGCCGATTTTTCTCTCATCAGATTTGTAGGGATTTAAATTTCCTACAAGAATCCCACACTTGAACAAATTTGGGCGAGACCTGCGCCACCTGCTGCCAAAATCTTGAAGGGATGGTTTTCCCCATACATTTTTGCGATTTTCCCCATATAAACTTCAACAATAAAAAGCGACTCCTAAACCCTAATTGATTTTGCTCAAAATTGGCACAGTTACTTATTTTTGCCAAATGAATTTCCGAAATTGTAAATTTTTCTTGTCACCCTACTCTAGCGTGTCAGGAAAAGTAAGTTCTTTCAAAACGAACGAGTGATTTATTTTGCAGTTCCAGACAACACCCTTTGAATTATACCCGCTTTGAATGTTATTTGCCGACTTGCCGTGAAGAAAAGTTGCAAATTTCAAAACAGTATTGAAAATTATTACTTTTCTACACAAGTGCTGAAAACTTCTAGAGTTTTTGTTAAAAGTATGCCCTATGTTTATAGGATCGTTCCAAATAAAAATCTAGAGGTGGACTTTTCAGCACTCGATTTGATGGTGAAATAGTAGTTTATGCAACAAGTTGCAAAAAGAGGATTTTTTCAGCACGAGTCGTACATTTATCCAACGAGGTTCACCGAGTTGGATAAATACGACGAGTGCTGAAAAAATCAAGTTTTGCAACGAGTTCCATACAACATTTTTTCCAATTTCGAAAAACACCCATTGAGTGAAATTTTAAGTCGAATTTTCATGTATTTTGTCAATAAATCGTTTAAATCAAAAAAATGTTGAAAAGTGTTACTTTTCGAAACAAGTGCTGAAAAGTTCAACTTTTCAGCACCCATTTCAGTGCTGAAAAGTAGAACTTTTCAGCATTTATTTTGAAAAGTGTTGCTATTCGATTCTGTTATTTTTGGTACAGAAAAGTAGGCTATTTCGTCGTTCAAGAATGACAGGAAAAGTAAGTAGTTTCACGACGGAATTGCAAAAAGAACTTTTCAGTACCTGATTTTTTGGTTAAAATTTTAAGAGCGAATATTAACCTTTTGCTAAGCTAGTGAAGGAACACTTGCCAACATACCCTGCAATCAACATTACCAGATTGGGTTCAACGACCTTCTCGGGGTGTCGTCGGCAATATTTTATTGGCAACCCAAAGTGAGCGTGCCCGTGTGCGCTTCTGGTCTAGCCAAAGTCCAGAGGCACCTTAGTAGTGGTTCCGATGGTGGTAAGGATGGCAGAGAGGAGTCCCCAGAGCGCGGATGGCTGACAGGTATAAACATTCACTTTTTTTTCCTCCCGCAGGGCTCCTCGCTTAACCAACTCAAGTCTGCGCGCTGATGGCTCTCAAAAGTGGTTGAGCGAGAGCTTCCTTCCTTATACGAGCGAGCGCGGGTTGTTTATAATGCCACCGGGGGCTGCAAAACTGGCCACGCAACCGGACGAGTCTGCTTGGCCGTAGACACCGTGGCATTTATGGACGCATGTGCAGGCCTTTGGCCAGGTCGCCGACAGATGGATGGATGGCTAAAATTCCGCGCGAAACTCCTGGCCCTGGCCGAGGAGGAAGCTGGTTTCGCGGGCCGATTGAGATTGAGTAGTGGTTACTTACAGGTTTTTGGATACTAAGAGATCGATTGAATACTAAATATTAAGCCACTCAGAAATATTGATGACTTTTCTTCCAAGCAGAATGCCTCTTTAAATTACTTGTTCACATAAATTACATCAACTGTCCCTTTCCCATTTTCCACTTAAAAACTAATGCTTGGAGACAAATATTAGCCCACAAAATAAACACACCGATGGCGCACTTATTAACATTAAACCTCATTGCATTCAATGCTCTCACTTTGAAGAACTCTCCCTTAATCTTCCACGCCATACCTTATCCCAACCACATCCAAAAGAAATCTTTTGTCAATAGAGAGTTTAAAAGTGAAATTAAGCCCCAACGGTCAGTGTCGCCGGCGTCGTCTGGCGGTCATTGCAGGTACATCTGAGGGCATTTTTCAAATTGATAGCATACCGTTTCGAGAAAAAACCGCATCGACAAGTAGCGTCCATTGTCGCTAATCACCAGTGCAGATATAGAGACACGGTTCACGTGGCCGCCGCCAGTTGACTTCTGGAGAAAAGTTCGAAGCGCATTGTTTACATGATTTATTACCGCGTCCCCACGACGCAACCAGTGAGCCGTGATACTACGCAGTCCGTTAAGGTGGAAGGGGTGGGGGAAAATGCTTTTTGACTAAGTAATTGAATATGAAACTAAAAGGTAGACTCATGCAGTTAGACCCTTTCTTGGCATAAGTGGATAGTTGTCTTCTTTGGCATTCACTCAAAAAAGCAAGGATGTTTCATTTACCCTTTTTGTATACACTGGTACGTTTAACCCCCTGACTCAAAATATGCATTGCAAAAAATACGAATTTGATTTTTTGAAAGTAGAATTTTCATCTGCTCAATTTACGATTTAGCTATCCACATTTCACTGAGGTTTTTAATAAATTTTACAGAGATTTAATAATAAAATTACTCAAACTGCATTGCGTTTTCTTTTTGTGAAGTTTGAAATAACGTTCTTTTGTATTTTAAAAAATGTTCTTGTCATAAAGAAAAAATGTTCGTGTATAAAATTTCTTTTAAATTCATATTTTAAAATCCATGGCACGTGCAATCAAATTTTTTGTCACTGGAAATTTACAATCAACATTTACAACTCAACCTCCGGTGGTTGGTCACTTTTTCGTTTGACACTTTTTTAGTTTGTACCCCGTTGGTTGGTCAAAGTCAAACTAAAAAGTGACGATCGGTCACTTTTTAAACGGCGCTCACGCACACTATCAAAACAAACGTTTGGTATAGTGTGAGTGAACTCCGTGTAAAAGGGTTGTCAAACTAAAAAGTGACCCCGTTCGTTTGACAACAGTTGGTGTCAAACCATTTTTTTTAAACTGCTTCTAAAATGCCAGATAAATATATTGTGGAGTGCTTCGAAATCTATGTTAAAATATACTGAGGAGCAATTTAACAATACATTATTTCGAATTTCGCGGCATTTCATGGTATTTACCAAATTTCACGGCCAAAGGCTAATTTCGCGGATTACGCGAAATCGCGAAAAATCACTACATCGTCAGCTGTGTGCTATCTTGTGACATAGACCATTTTGGTCGAAAATGAGTTAATGATGACGTTTTGCTATACTTAACAAACACTACAAGATGCTTTAACCCGATTTTGGAAACTCGCTTCCGTTTCCCGGATATCGCAATGCACACTTGTGACATAGACCAATTTATCATCAAAATGATCGTGCACACTTGTGACACGTCATACATGTTGTTGGAAAATGTGGAAAATTTTTCTTGTTTTTCACAAATTTATGTTGATACACATTTTCTGAAGGCAATGCAATCTTTGGTTTTTGAAAATATCCTGATTAAGTCGGTTAAACTATTGATTTAAGTCTATTTTAGTTTGTATGGAAATTCTGTGCACACTTGTGACACGTAGTACAATTTTACTTTCGAAACACACTTGTGACACGTGCTTTTCAGATTTTTGTTTACATAATTTACTGTATCTTTTAACTGGTGTAACCAAATCAGTTGAAACTTGGAGCGTTTGTTAAGCAAGAGTATACGAACCGATTGCTTCAAAAAGTTTGGCTCTATCATTCATAGTTTTGAAAATATTTATCATCAAACTTTAAAAATCGATTTTCTCGAAAAGTACTAAATGGTCGTTGTCACAAGATAGCACACAGCTGACGACATAGCACTAGTTATGATTAGGTTTAGTAAATTTTCACGCTCAAAAATAGCAATTTCACGGGGACCATAATTTTAAAACACCAAACTTCACGGAAATTTTACGGAACGTGAAAAGCTTGGAAATCTCATGTTAAAATTATAGAAAGTAGTTTTTTTTTTCACTTAATTATACATAATTCAAGTGCATGTTCATATTTTTTTTGTTTTGCAAAATATTTTATTTATAAAGCTGAACAGTTTTTTTTCCAAATTCCGAATTCCAAATCAATATATAAATTCATAGTACTGGAGCATAGGAAATTGAGTTTTCTTTAACACTTTGAAAGACTATCAATGCCCGATGAACCAATCTTAAAAAAATCATCTCCCTCTTTAAAAATTTCATGCAAATAAAAAATGAAAAAGCAAGAATATAATCTGTAACGAAATATATAAAATAAAATAAAACACTTTAAGATTTCCTATTTTCACAGAGACAATTAAACCAAATCATAAAATTTCGAAAAAAAAATCACTGGACTCAGAATAAATCTTAAATATTCTAGCGCCCGAATTCTTAGATCAAAACAGTATTATGAAGCAAAATTCATTTTATCTTTTATAAACCATGGTTTAATCTTGTATTTTTTTGTATTTCCACCTTTAAAACAAAACGGTAGTAAAATTGTTATTAAAGTGAATGTAAATATGATCAAATTTAGTAAGTTTATTCTACTGATGCTCCTTATATTGGTATCTGATTTCTCAATATTTTTCTCTGTAATTATGGAATTTTCAGTCCCTTCTAACAGCTTATTTTAAAATAAATGAATGTACTTTAAAAAAATCCAAGCAGTTCTAAGTTGATGTTTTTTTTAAATAATACAATTAACATAAAGATTAAACATGTGCATTAAACAAAGCGAGCAAAACGCAATCAAATTGAAAATGAAATTTTGTTTGGTATAAGAAAACTGAAATCATCGTACACTTTGCCTTTTGTGATTACTTTGAGGACCCGATTTTTTTTCTTGCGAATAGTTCTTATTACGCTGTTAAATGAAAACTATTATTGTTTACTTATTTTATTTGAAAATGTTTTAAATTCCACGGATGAAAACCCATTTCCATATTTCATTTTGGTCCGTATTTCATACTGTCAACGAAATCTGGAAAATTCACTAACCCTAGTATAAAACATCTTGTGATGTCTGCTAGCTTAACTTTTTCTGGCTTTGACTTTTCGAAATACATTGTAAATACGGAGTTGTAAATTTGATTGAAATATATGCCATTTTAAATGGCATTAACGGTGCACATCAACCAGATCTTTTCCACTCAGATTTTTTTTACAGACATTTTAGTATCTTCAAAACTACGGATACTATCAAAATATTTTTTTATTCATCCCTCAACGTACTGTCCCCAAAGTAATTTTAAACAAAGTTATAGTATTTTACAATCACGTTGTTGCAGGATTGGGTCCGTAAGTTTGAAAATTTTGAAATAAGAAGACAACAAGTTCCTTCGTTGCTGTGCACCCTTAAAACATTTTTTTCAATTCAGCGGATATTCTTCTACTTGAAGTAGCTTATGACATTTTAATCAAAGGGTACAAAAGATTTAGTATTTTTTAAGGTCAAATATTTCATTATTCAGTTTTTCAATCAAATATTATTCGTTATACTCCACTTACTTTGTCGTTAAGGGCTCACATTTGGCATGAGTCCGTCTCATATTTTAACAAACAAACGTTGAAAATTTAATCAAAATATGGGCATCTCAATACAATCTCTAGATCAATCCGATTCTTTAAAAAACTACCTCCTTACCGAATACCGATATTACGCGTACTCCCCTATAAAGGTCATGAAGCATTTTCGTTTTTTACTGAGGAACTCAGCACCAGCTGACATTCGCTGGAAAATGCCACAGTTGCTCTAAAATACCCAGTGAAGGAGGGCGGGTAATCACTGGGAAATGGAAATTTAATAGCCCCCCGCATGGGTTGACTTTCGTTCCGATTCTGATCCGCCGGACGACAGCCGGGAAAGAAAAAGTTCAAGGTAAACATTGACGACGACACTGCACCGAGGCGAGGTTCGTCGCTTGCTGGTTGGTTGGTCAAATAAATCACCTGAACTTTCCACCGAGACCCTCGCCGCCGGGCGGGGCGGTGTTTGTTTTCGATTTCATTCATATACATATATTTTGAGCTGGGGGTTTTTTTACCGAGAAATTAAAGGGAAAAGGGACGGTAATGGTCATAATTTGTATATAAAATAGATTTTCACTGCACTGCTGAGCTGGAGAGATGATGTTGGATCGGTTCGCAGCATGGGAAACATTTTCACGGGTGGTAGCCATTTAGAAAGTGATTGATGTGACAATGCTGAAAGTATATCGCAGGGTCGATTTGTGTGGTCACAGTTTGATGTTTTTGATGTTTGTTTTCTCGATCTTATTACTTTTTTAAATTAAATTTGAAAGCTAGCGAAATATAAGTTAAAATCTGTATAATCAATGTTTTTGATGATCTTATTGTCAAAACGTGACTTAAGTGGATCAACAAGTTACTCTTCTGGATGTTTTTTAATTATGTTTCCTTCACCACATCAGATAAGTCAAAGCTGCCACCGGCAATTCCAAGCTGGGCACGTCCAAATGCCAACAACTCGTCGTTGGCCGTGCTATCTTGTCGCACGTGCATTTTGAGACAAATTGAGTTAAGAAACGCCATTTATTGCAGCTCACAATGCCTCACCTTTTGACCTTCACAGATCACCATAAATCGATTTCAGTCAGAGATATTCATTGCCATTTATTTGTTGCCACTTTTCATATGATATCTTGACGCATCCTGAATATTGCTGTGAGTGCGACAACTGGCCAAAGGGATTTCGGGTCCGAACGCGTTTGACACACGTACATGCCCGACTACAGTAAACATTTGTAATTACAACTCGGGACTCCTGCAACCAAATTCAACCAAACTTCAATGTACAGAATGGTCAGCCAAACAAAACATGTTTACTATTGTTTACATTGCGTGGTCTTGTTTACGTTAGAACGCTTTTTTTTCTTGGAACGTCAAAAAGCGACGTGTGACAAGATAGCAGGACAGCGTCGAACTGGAAGTGGTTGCGGTCACTTTTTGGTCGCTTCAGATCAAAACACTGACCGCGGCGACAACCTGTCTTGAGTGACAAGGAAGAAGCTGTGCTGATTGAGTTCAATCACGCGTTGAATTACGGTTCGTGTTAATCAAGCTTAAGGGTTGGATCGGAAGTGGAAGTACTCGTTTGATTACTGACCAAAAAATAAACCCTTTTAACTTTGACGGAGATTTCACATATTTGGAACAACTACGAGGTGTTTAACATTTGAAAACTGAATGACTCATTTGCCATTGACCGGCGATTCTGCCATAAATCCAGCGTCAATGACAAATACGCTCACGGGACAATCGTGAATAGAGTATTCGTCCCAAATATGGCTGAAAATAGAACCAATTTGAGCCGATTAGTCAACGAAAACCAACGCAAAAAGTTATTATGTTCTTCATTCTTTCCGATACTAAACGAGAGACATTTTCTCACACGCAAAATAGTTTCTTTAGAGATCTTCTTAACTGATTCGCTCAAACGATTAGAACTGTTACCATTCATTTTGGAAGCCGCAAACGGATATGGCGGCATACGTTGGGCGGTCATTATGTCATCTTCAAATGAATATGTAGCTTAAATGGCAACCTGACTAATGACGCAATTAGTCTCTGGCGGTGGGAATGCTATGGACGTGACTGGACTAGTTTAGTAATAGACCAATATTAGGAATAACTCAGCATTTATATTAGAGTTATTGTCAGAACGTTGCATTGCAGAAATTGAATTGAATTTACAAAAATCAGAGTAAATTATCACACAAAAAGCAGCACCTACAGAGCTCATGAAATTCACAAACCCCTAATAGTAAAGAAATTCCTGACTGTTCTCACGCGGCTTTCCGACGAAAAAGTACAGAAACAAACATAAACAACCCGCAGAACATAAGATTAATTGACATGAAAGCATTTAATTTAATTAATCCAAACACTTTGCCGGGGGAAGGAAGGTTCACGTACACGAGCGAGCAGTCATTTTCATTTTCGTGCCCGGGCAATTGTCCGCCGTACTCATCCCGTTTGCTAGATTAGAAGGGTGGGCCACGTAATGGACACGACAACTCTGCCCCGTCCTGCTGCTGCTGCTGAGCCCTAGAAGTCATCAAGTCCACCTGTACAGAAGAAATGGGGAGTGTGGAGGACGCGTTCAGAGGTAATAATTTCTAAATTAGCGTCACCGTAATCTTCGGGTCGGGTTTGTTTGGGTGGGTCCCGCGCGGACACCGCACACTCCTGCGGGTGCGGGCTATTATCAAGATGGGTTCGGAGCTGGAGTTCTTGGCTTGGAGTCTGGGAAATGTGAGAAAAAATTAATTACTTCCATTTCGTTGTCGTATCTCGGCGGAGAATTCTATCGAATTTTTATACGTTCTATCGTGGCTAGGTGGCTCTTGAAAGTCCAATATTTTGGATTTTCCTCAAAAAAACCGTACACGTTTTTTTTCAATACAAACAGTACCTGTACCCTACACTCTTGAAGACTATCAGGGCGGAATTTCCAAAGCAACTTTAGTGACAATATATAACTCTTTTGTGGTTTGCCATGGTCCTGGTGAATAGGTTGATAGAGTTTAAAGTTACCACAATGCACAGTGGTCCAGATCGCAAAATTAAGTGGAAAATGGATTTTCCGAAAAATGGTGACGTTTTGGAGCTTTGGTGTCTTCAGAAGAGTTGTTGCAAATGGAAAGGGGCAACTTTTGGTTTGGTTCAAAATTAGGGTGGTTCACGATTAGGGTGATTTTGAAAATCTAACTTTTCAGGAATATTTTTGGGAATTTTTTTGTCTTCTAAAAAGTTGATGGGCTTGCCAATCCAAGCAACTTTGTCGAAGACACCAAAATTTTATCTCGTAATCTACGCCTTCTATGACCAAATTTATAAAAAGCATCTGAGCAAACCTTCAAAAATCAGTTTTTTGAACGTGGCAATTCAGGGTTAACTTTTAGAGAAAAGTGATATTCGGAGCACTTTTAGAGCTCTACAAAACGAACATTTTCATTTTTTGACATGTCAATTTGGACTTAAGGGTCAAAAGCTACAGCCATTTTAAGGTAAAAAAGATGCAAATTTAAAACTTAAATATCTCGAAATGGCGCAAGCCAAATTTTAAGCACTAGGTTGCATTTGAAAGAAGAGATCTAGCACTACAAACGCTGAAAAAATCTCAGGGGTGTTTTTCTTTAAACTTGAGATATCTTCATTTGAAAAAGTCTAATTTTCAAGGGAAAACCATATGGGACCACCCTAACGAAATTCGAAAATTGTCCAAATATATGTTTTTCCATGTAATTTTGCCCGCTGAATCTGAATCTGCCCTCAGAATTGAGCCAAAATGTCAACAAATCGATTTTTGGTCATATTTTGGGTTTCCATGTAAAATTATCATTTAAACCCAAAATATGACCAAAAATCGATTTGTTGACATTTTGGCTCAATTCTGAGGGCAGATTCAGATTCAGCGGGCAAAATTACATGGAAAAACATATATTTGGACAATTTTCGAATTTCGTTAGGGTGGTCCCATATGGTTTTCCCTTGAAAATTAGACTTTTTCAAATGAAGATATCTCAAGTTTAAAGAAAAACACCCCTGAGATTTTTTCAGCGTTTGTAGTGCTAGATCTCTTCTTTCAAATGCAACCTAGTGCTTAAAATTTGGCTTGCGCCATTTCGAGATATTTAAGTTTTAAATTTGCATCTTTTTTACCTTAAAATGGCTGTAGCTTTTGACCCTTAAGTCCAAATTGACATGTCAAAAAATGAAAATGTTCGTTTTGTAGAGCTCTAAAAGTGCTCCGAATATCACTTTTCTCTAAAAGTTAACCCTGAATTGCCACGTTCAAAAAACTGATTTTTGAAGGTTTGCTCAGATGCTTTTTATAAATTTGGTCATAGAAGGCGTAGATTACGAGATAAAATTTTGGTGTCTTCGACAAAGTTGCTTGGATTGGCAAGCCCATCAACTTTCTAGAAGACAAAAAAAATCCCAAAAATATTCCTGAAAAGTTAGATTTTCAAAATCACCCTAATCGTGAACCACCCTAATTTTGAACCAAACCAAAAGTTGCCCCTTTCCATTTGCAACAACTCTTCTGAAGACACCAAAGCTCCAAAACGTCACCATTTTTCGGAAAATCCATTTTCCACTTAATTTTGCGATCTGGACCACTGTGCAATGATAAAGAACCTTGTTAGCTTAGCTTGGTTGACCGTACTCTAGCCGAGCATAAAGCTCGCAAAAACCACAATGATAAAGAACCTTGTTATTGACTTAATATTTTGAAACAAATAGAAAAAAAATCGTATAAAAAAAGTAGATATTTAAAATTATTTTCTTTCCTTTTTGAGTGAGTTGCTATTTTTCCATTACAGTTTGTTTTCATCTATCAGCTTTGATTGTTTATAATTTTAAACAATGTTAAGTCAATACTTTTCATTCTAACAAAGAAATTCCAAAAAGAATGTGAAATAAATATTCAAAGCTCCAATTGAAGAAAACGCAAAGCAGTTTAAGGTTTTTTTTTTAATGTTGTTTGAAATGCATACATATTAAAAACCTAACTTGATCTACCTACGTGGTTGGTGCCTTCCTCACTCCTTACGAAATCATAAAAAAGATCCGGAAATAATTTTCACCTGGATTATAAACTTTTTGGAGTGCGCAGAAAACATGGTTTCAGGTATGGAACCAACTATGTTCAATAAGGATCTTGTCTCAAAAAATATTGACAGAGCTGCCTGATCTTCGATCCTTCAGACTCGTTTGGAAAGTCTTTCGATTGCCTACCCAACGATAGGTTGGATGATCGATCCGGGTATAGTTTTTGTAAGATATGTGAGATCCTGCTTTAAAAAAGTAAATAAATGTCACTTAAGTAACTTAAGACAGGGTTGCCAGATCTTCAAAAACTGGGAAAACTGAGTGACAATTTTGGTAACACAGAGTGTTACACAAAAACACACAGACAGACAGACTTTAGTTAACCTATCGATTCTGAGTGGATAGGTATACGTGAAGGTGGGTCTTCGAGCTTTATCTGCAAATTATTTTTTAGAGCAGGATTACAGCCTTACCTAAGAGAGGATGGCAAAAATTGATAAGCAGTTTTTAATATTTATAATTTTCAGAAATTGCCAATACCATCATCTGGGGTGAATCGGGACACATGGTTGCGATTTGAGACAGCTGTATTAACTTCGTTACTGAACAATTTTTAAATATTTTTATTGGTTTCGGATAGAAAAGACACAGATTACCAAAAAATAGTGTATCTATTTCCAAATTTCAATCTATTTTAGTGCTTTAAAACCTTTTGTCCCTATCCAGACGGTAGTCCCGATTCGCCCCAGATGACGGTGATAATAATAAAAAAAACTGGTATAAATGAAAATTTACCTAAACTTTTTTGAAAGACTAAAATTAGCAATAGAGAAATTTAATTTAATTTTTTTCATGGTTGTTTAATTTTATTTATTACTAATTTTACTTTCGGCGAATGTGTTGCATACGATGTGCCTCGTTTTAGAGATATTTCAAGCAAATTCATTTAATTTAATCTCAGTAAAATAAGGATACAGAGAAACCTATTTTTGCGCGATGCGTTACGTTTTCTAATTTGTCGATATCTCTGGAACGACGCCACATTTTTGAAATCTTTTAAAAGCGATTTTTAGGTTTTGCTTAGATCTACAAAATGCGATGAATGTTTTGTGTCAAGGAGTTTTGTTTTATATCTTGAACTACTGCTAACTTTTTAGGTAACTATCTTGTACACAATTATGATAAAAGAAAACATTTTTGCGTTAATTTCAGGCAGATTTTGGAGTACCGTGAAATTGCCGTGAATTTCAATGTCTTATAAGGCAGTTACAAATATTTTTTGAAGGTTATGTCCCAAGTCACTAGTCAAGATCAAAAAAATAAAAAATATAAAAATTCAAAACTACAAGCCATAGTAGGGGAAATTCCCGTATGTTTGGCAGGTTAAGCACTCGCTCCTAACTCCATCCAATTTGCTGATTTTCAATATTTAAACAACTAATTTTGCAAAACTTTTGATAGAAACTTGCTTGCTCACTTCTTATTGAGCTAATTATCACTCCATTTCAGTTGAAAACGCTTTTAGTTCTGACCTGCCAATATTAGAGGCACGCTGGAATTAGATGCTGTTCCCCTATAAACATTTGAATGAAAGAAGTGTTTTAAAATGCATTTACACCTGCCCAGTTGCTTTGCATTCATTAACATTCGAAATATCTAAGTATTGACAAAAAAAATCTCAAGAATTTCTCAAAACTTCAGAATATTTTTGATATTTTTGATCGATCCCATACATTTCAAATTGTTTTCAGTTGATTAGACTTCTATTTCCATACAAATTTTGAAGTTTTTTGTAAACAATTTTTTTTAAATGGTTCAGAGTTATCATTTTTCATGATTTATAATCCGTACACTTACTAACGCCACATTGTTTGTTTGAGCTGGCAAAAATACTTGCAATGATTTAAAATCGTGTAAATGTTTTTTATTAGATTTTCTTAAGATTAGATTCTTTAAATTTAATGTAAGGATTTGGTTAATTAAATTCCGCCCCAATTTAAGATATATCATATCATCATCATATCGTATATGATTTTTATTTTTAAATTTGCATTAAAATTATAAATTAAAATTATTTTTTGTTGATCTAACAAGTTTGCTTATAAATTGCGAAAAATAAACAGAGTGTGCGGTCATAAAATTTTGACAAGAAGTTTGATTTCAAAATTCATTTAATGATGCATACCTATATGCAATTTTTAAGTGAAATTAAATCTAAATTAGAGGTGAAACAATTTGAATGGTACGGATTGGCGTCCAGGAATGCGAATCAAGATGTAAATTTATCTAAATGTTAGAAAGTTCTTTTCTTTTCCTAATCCAATTTTACATAAAAAAGAATGCATAATTTTGTTATGATTTCTCAGTTTAAATAAATCAATTGCAACACTGCTGAATGCCCTCGCTGAGCCATAAGTGCCTGATAATATTATCGACTAGTCCTAAACTATCGCTGAACATTTAAGAGTGATCTCACACACCGGCGAGCACAAACCTGGACCACTGTTTCGAGTCATCGCAATACGGTGGTGATACCTCCCGCAGTGCGATCCCGTGGGATTCGCAGCAATCTCTCCGGGATCCATGGGTGCAGCTCAGACCGATATCTCCAAACGATTGCGCCCATCCCATGCTTAGATCACCGAAAGGAGATTACACGACTATTTGTTTTTGTCCGCAGCCAGAAGCGGAATTCCCCATGACCAGGTCCATTACGTTGGTCGATTTGAGGCGCGCGCGGGGTGTAATTTTGTTTTTTATTCCACGTGGCGGCGGCGACGGCGGACGATGGTGACATCTCCTCGTGGGCTTGTCCACTATCCTGGTTTGGCTTCTGTGCCAGAATAATAAAAAAAAACTAATTCGTAGGACATCGATTACCGTGGCGTGTTCTGCGGCCAGCGTGGAAGATGGCTTCGACCGATAGACCATTCAATTATCTGTACGTCATTTAGTCGCGATGGTACCGTTTTTTGTCAACTCCCTGATGATGGGAATTGGCAAGGTAGTCTTTTTGTACCGTTGGCGTTGGCTGGTCATCAAGAACAACTATTGGCGCGCGTGTTGTCCAAAAGAATCCCACAGCCCGAGATTACGCCATTTAGTTTGATGGCAAACCGACAGCGATTATATTTTTGCCACTTTCGCTCGCGTGATGAAGATGTTCGTCGTCCTTACCGGTGGGGCCTGCAACTACTCACCATGGGACAATTCCCTTTTCCTTTGGAGAAAACATATCGAGAGTGACGATGAGTCAGGCGATCTTCGTTCTAATGAAAATAGCTCTATTGGCGGTTCATTTGATCTTTTATTGGATTCAGAAAAAAAGTTTTCAAGTGTTTTGAACAGTTCAACGACCTCATGATCCATAATTGCTTAAATACCTTGAATCAGAGTCCCCAGCGGATAATTAATACACAAATAATTCAGCGAAAGTGACTTTCTACATCCGTTGAGTTAAATCCCCAACCAGATAAAGCTAAGAAACCAATTAGTGCTTGATTTCTTTCCTCAAATACCTTCGAGCCATCGCAAACACACAAAAAAAAAACAATACCATCTACAACACTCTGGGACGATTAAGACGACGACGACGGCTTTACTCTGACACTGGCGCTGAAGATCAAGTTCAATGGGAGTCAATGATAGTTCACACCACAATCGCCCGGTGAACGATTTTCCCTAGCTGCCACCCGCCGCGACCCCACAAGACTTGAACGGGGCGCGAAAAACTGAACAGAGAGAATGACATGTTTATTTATCAATGTCGCCGCCGCCGTCTCTTTCCGCCGTCGTTTTCGGTTCAACACTCCGAGCCGGTACGGATGAGTTCGTTTTCGATCGCAATGCTGGCTGGCTGGTTGTTTGGTCGCGCGGGGATTGTGGGAAGCAGATAATAACAATGACTCCATTAGTGCACTAAATGGTGGTGATTTATTTTTAATTAAAAGTGACCGCTGATGATCTTGGGTTTGGTATTACGTGGTGGGAGAAAGATTAAATTTAAAATTATGATTAATTCACATGCTGACGATGCAATGCTTTCTCTTCGAATGTGTCTTCCTAAACACATCAGAATGGAATGTCTGTATGAAAGAAATAAGTTTCATTTCGAAAAGCCTATTTCAGTAACTTTCGAAAAGCCTATTTGATTAGCCGAATTGCATGCAATTCGCCTTTTACATACTGAATGTAATTTTTTCTGCACTCAGAAAATATTCAAGCCTGCGGGACTCAAATCGAAAAAATGTATTTTTTTATCAAAAAAAAAGTTTATTAATTTTTAAATTTCAAAATTTAAAATTTTAAGTGCCGTTTCCCGTTACTCAACTGTCAAAAATCGTGAGACTTGTCATTTTATGGGCAATTCAATGTACTTTTCGAATTTAAAATAACCAGTAATTTTTTTCATTTAGAACAAACATTTTCTTTTTTGAATTACGTGTTTTTGTAACTTTGCAGGGTTACTTTTGAGAGCATAACAAGGTGAAAAAGGTGATGATTTTTAAAATATTTGATCAGTTTTTCGAAGCTCACCCCTAAAACTTAATCGTGTGCTTTTGAAAGTATTTTTTTTCGAAAAGTTCAGCCAATTTTGCATAAGAATGACCCTTTGGTGAAAACCATGAAAAGCAGTTTTTCGATTTTTAAAATATTGTCCATAATTTTCCATAAAATTCCTAATAATATTATATCAAAAAATTAAGACAATTTCCAATACAATTGCCTAAGAGACATTGAAGATTAGACCTCTGGTGGCTAAAATACAGCTAATAAAAGAAAATTAAACAAGAAAATTTAAGTTTTTATGTCTCATCCAAAAAGCCGTTGGTTTTCTAGTACCGTAAACCGGGGTGACTTTGATAGGATTTCAATTTGTTTTTGGAATATTTTCCAACAGGTAAGGTTTTTCTCAAGATTATATTTTTTTAAACATTTACTGGGGTAGGCCACATAAAGTCCATGCACTATTTTGGAAAAAAAATTCAATAGTGTTTAGATAAAAAGTTACGTTAAAAATTCTTATTTTAAATTCCGGGGTGACTTTGATAGTCATAGTTATTCTTGTTAAAATCATATTTAAGATGTTCAAACTTTATTTGTACGTTAAAAGGACCATCACTAAAGTAGCTGACATAGTTTTTAAGAAAAAAAAATCAATGTGTATATTCAGTTAACTAAGTTTATAAGCTTTTTAACAAAATACATATAAATTTTAGGCAAAATTGTTAAAAAGTCGTAATTTTGCCTGAAATTTGCTAAAAATAGTTTTGTTTATAAAATTATCGATTTATATTGCATTTTATACTGAATTCGAAGCACGAATCACAAGTTTTCACATTTTACATGAAATTTGTTCTACTGATATTGCCTATAAATTTGGAGATTTTTTTAAATTGTGTTTCAAAAACACATATTATTTATTATTTACAAACTTATTTAACATTCTCCTTGTGGAAAATTGTCCAAAGAATCCGAAAATGCGTTCCGTTTTCCGATTCAAATTCATGTTCATTGAGAAAATCATGATACTTTGAGAAGTTTAAAATAATAACTTGAATCAACATTTTCTTAACTATAGTTAACTAACTTTTTAAACTTTTCAAAATTTTATGAAAAGTTCTTTTTGTGATACGTTGAACACATCCCTACCACGGTCAGTATGATTCTAAACAATTAAGTACGTATTTTAATTGTACTCTTCATTTTACGGAAAAATTGCAAACCTATCAAAGTCACCCCGGCTATCAAAGTCACCCCGTTTTACGGTACCGCATTATCTCAGAAACTAGTCCTGTTATGTTCTGATCTTTTCGAAAATGAAATTTCTTAAATTTTGGGATCAAGACTAACATTTCCAGAAGGTTAAATATTCTTTAACTGGTCATAGGCTCATAGGGAAGGCCCCAACAAGGCCCCAAAAATAAAATGCACGAAATCAGTTGATCTCCTAAAGCAGCGATTCTTAACGGGGATACCGGGCCTACTTGATTTACATGGCAGGGGGTACCGGCCTAGAAGAAGGATGAGAATCGCTGCCCTAGAGAATTGCCAAATTTGATAAATCAACATTGATATTTAAATTGAAAATAATAATTTGCAGAATAAACAGGTTACATGAGTTACGGAAATTGCTTTCCGCATAATTGATCGACGCCACCAACATCGTCAGCATACCCGACAACAGTAACCCAAACTGCAAACAAAGCTAAACTTCGTTTACCTCGCCGCGTTTCAAGCAAGTAACTCGATTAATGCTCACTAAGCAAAACCGCAGTACCTCATGTGTGAGGCTCTGGGGGACTTTTCGACGACAATAAAATCAGAAAATTTTGGACAGTCTAACTAACCACATCGGTGTTATTAATTTGGCGAAATATCTCCCCTTCTACAATGGACGTTCCATAACTCATGATATAACACATATTTTCACAATAATTCTAGATATTAAAAACATCTTGATTTTTAGATAACAAAATTAATGAAATTAAGAATAAAATTACAATAAAAATATTTTTACAACCTTATGCCATCCCATTTCCTTGTAAACAAAGATGATGGATGACAATGGATGTTGATGGGGGCAATTTTTAAAAATGTTTTGATTATTTTTGTTAAGACTGTTTTCTTTAGGTTTTTCTCTCAATTAAAGTCATAAGGCTGGTACAAATATTTTTAAAAGTTTTTGTCACACCCCCCCCCCTTCAAAATTGGCCCGAAAAATCAGGGGGCAAAAAAATATTTTTACAATAAACTTCAAAATTTCAATGAAAATTCAAGTGCAACCAGCTGAAATCAAATTAAAATACATTCTCCTGCGTTTAAAATCATTTTTAGCATGTCTGGGTTTATTAAAAAATCTTAAGATTTTTTGAAAATTTTCAGTGCAAAATCTTTTTTTTCGATAAAATTTTTGTTTTTGTCAGATCTTAGATTTTTTGAAAACTAATGATTGCAAAACAACTGAACTAGTGTAAAATGCATTTTAAAACACTTTTTTCATTTAAATGTGAAGACTATGGCTTGTTATTTAAATTTTTATATTCTTTTATTTTTTTGCCCCCCCCCCCTTGACCTCAAAAACTTTTTTAAATATTTGCATCGGCCTTAGTGCTTTTTTTATATTTCGAACAGGTTTGATTTTTTTAAATTTATTTAGAAATGCTGTTTAATGATCGATATTGCCAAGCAGGGTTGTTAAAATATCAAAATATCAGCTCTCAGCAACTACAATTATCCCGCCTGAATATTCATGCCTCAAATACAACTGCTCTTCTCTCTTCATTGAAACTCTCAGCGCCGAACATAGCCGAACACGTTTTCGTGTTTACCCAATCGCGATTGACAATTTCCTTTTCTCTCTCATTCCCGCTTCCACGATCATCCTACCGCAACAGCGTTTAACCACAAAAGCCGCCACAGAACCAATTTCGCAAACGCAGTTTAACGGGACGTCATGCATGGTCGGCTCCTAATCGCCATCTCGCGTTCTCTCATTGCAGTTTTTGGAGAGATTGAGAGACTCAGCGGTGAGAGCGCATATTCGAGGAAAAGGGGAAGAGTGATAGAGAGAGAATGACATCGCTGGGAATCACGAGACACAAGAAGAGATCTCACAAGCTATAGAGACGGCCACTATACTCTCGGATATTTTTGGTGCAGAGATAATCTATTGATAGCTTTTTTATTACTCATTTACACTGTTGCCATGTTTTTTTGCCCATTATTTGTGATTCTGAAATTGTCACCCTATACAAAGCCTGATAAACATTTTTTATTTGCATTCGAAAGTACACAGTATAAAATATCATGGTCATATTCCATCTGAAAATGAGTACAGATTTTATTGTTGAGTTTTAAAAACAGTCCCGTTTTTGAATTCTAGTCCTTTTTGGATTGAATATCTTGAAAAACAAAAATATCCATTCTCGTTTACCTCTAAAAATACAATTATCAAAAGGATCAAAAAAAAAATCTTACAATGTTTTACCTTGTTGATCCGACTTTTTGTTGCTTATATAAAACATAGATTAAAATGATAAAAAATGCTATTCTGTATTTTACCAATAGAGTTCTCAATTTTCAAAAAACATTAGTCTTGGAAATTATTGATTCGATAACAAAGCAAACAAAATTAAGGGTCCCTGGATGATTCAAATGATGTACAATACGATATGCACTTAGAGTTACCATTCTTCAAACGTATATCTCTGTGAAGAGTGGTTGGAGTGTTAGTCTTACACGGAAGCAGGACCAATCTAACCGTTGATCATTTGTCAAGATTACTTCACTAATCAAAACCATTCGACCTTACCGTGTAATACCTGCATCCGAACAAAAAAAAAAGAAAAAAAAAACCCGCGAATCAACACCCATTAATAAGTGACCCGTTGCGGATTCCACCTGGCGCGTACTGACCGCCAGTTCGCACCAAAGGTCACACCACCTCAAAGTTCCATCACACCGCGTAAAGTTCCACCACCTCGCACAACCGTCCCTAACCGATTCATCCTCTAAGTAAGCGCTTACGCGAAGGTGTGCAATATCTTCGGCAACGATCAAACGCATCAGCAGATGAAATCGAAAGCTGAAAAAGAACAAGTCACATCCGGCACTAGACGATGGCCTTTTGGGATTACACGGACCAAAGGTTTGGCTATTTGGCTAGCGTTATGCACAAGCAGCATACATCACGCAGTCGTCTTCACGGAGAGTTCACCTTCACGCAAATATTGGTTTGGTTGGTGTTAGGGTTGGTGGACCTATTTGGGACTCATGCATCAACCAATGAAAACTATGCTGAAGGTAAACATCTGTCGAACAAAAAGGTGCAAGGTCCAACTTCAGACATCTCACCGTATACTGCTAAGACTCCATTAGTCGGCTTCGAGTTGGGCTGCAGAGTTTTTGTGGAAGTAGCTTAAGTCAATACGTGCACAGGTCAATCGTGTCGAAGCCGCCCGGACATCCCAAGTTGACGCGTTGCGACCTGTAACATATGCGTGATGTGTGGCGACGATCGATTAGAGCCTGTTTAGCGCTTGTGATGAGATCTTGTTTGTTATGCAACATACCGTACGATGCAGGAATGTTTATGTTTACAGTCACCGTGAGACATCGTCCACAGAGGAGTGCACTCTCTGGTGGGCTGAAATGCACTTAAGTTCCGGTATGTAGATGAGAAGGCGAGGAGCTCAAGTCGCAGCATGCAAAAGGTTGATGTGGAAAAATTATGTGTTCAGGAACTTGTTTTGGAATCGATTATGGTGTTACGAGACAGGCTTGTACAACAAGTGGTGGAAAACTTCCCGGTTTGGGGTTATCATTGGTTGGGGTTTTGCAGAACTGCCCTAATACGACTAAGGGACGTAAACCCAAAATTGAGACATACGGGAAGAATGTCAAAACTAAGGCAGTGGAGTCGAAAGCGAAGACGAACCCGAGTCGGAGTTCATGAAGTCGGAGAAGCCGGAGTCTGAGTCGGCAGATTTTCTTTTGCAGGACCCTAAGTCGGGGTCGTAGTTGGCAATTTGTGAGTCGCTTAATTTTGAGAAGTCAGAATTGAAGTCGGTAGTGTCTGTTTTTTTTTTGAGAGCTAAAATCGAAGTCGCTAAAGCTCTAGATCCCTGAGTCGAAGTCAGAGTCGCTAATTTGCAGAAGCCTAAGGGTAATTCTCCGCCAACTCACACAGCAGTTGCCCCGACCCTCTTCGATTTGCGTGAAACTTTGTCCTAAGGGGTAACTTTTGTCCGTGATCACGAATCCGAGGTCCGTTTTTTGATATCTCGTGACGGAGGGGCGGTACGACCCCTTCCATTTTTGAACATGCGAAAAAAGAGGTGTTTTTCAATAATTTGCAGCCTGAAACGGTGATGAGATAGAAATTTGGTGTCAAAGGGACTTTTATGTAAAATTGTACGCCCGATTTGATGGCGTACTCAGAATTCCGAAAAAACGTATTTTTCATCAAAATAAACACTAAAAAAGTTTTAAAAATTCTCCCATTTTCCGTTACTCGACTGTAAATTTTTTTGGAACATGTCATTTTATGGGAAATTTTATGTACTTTTTGAATCTACATTGACCCAGAAGGGTAATCTTTTCATTTAGAACAAAAATTTTCATTTTAAAATTTCGTGTTTTTTCTAACTTTGAAGAATTATTTTTTAGAGTGTAACAATGTTCTACAAAGTTGTAGAGCAGACAATTACAAAAATTTTAATATATAAACATAAGGGGTTTGCTTATAAACATCACGAGTTATCGCGATTTTACGAAAAAAAGTTTTGAAAATGTTGGTCGTCGTTGATCATGGCCGTTCATCGTCACCCGCGACAGACACGGACGACGAAACAAAGAGAAACGCAAAAAGTAACTTTTTCTAAACATTTTTTTCGTAAAATCGCGATAACTCGTGATGTTTATAAGCAAACCCCTTATGTTTTTCAGGGTGGCCACCTCGGGAAAAAACCGGGAAAACCGGGAAAAACCCGGGAATTTATTCCACCGGGAGAAAACCGGGAAAAACTCGGGAATTCGACTGACAAACCGGGAAAATATTTTAAGTTAAGTTAAAATTCGACAAATTCCTCTTAAATGACTTCAACGTATACTTTTCTTTATTAGAATATTATTCTAGTTATTCTAAATGAAGAATTCGGGAAAATAATGTTTGAATTCGTGTAATAGACTCAAGCTACTAGGCTTTGGTTGTTTTTTTCTGTTGAGTATTCCATGATATATTTCTTTGGCGAGGGGGGAAAAGCAACTACGATTACCAATAGGTACACCACCGGACCAGGTTAAAAAAAACAAATGTTTGATAAGCTGCAATTTTTCCGATCAAGTTCGCGGTTCAATAGAAAATTTACTCAGCGCTATGATTTTTGAAGTCTTATATCAATAAGTATTGAATTTCATAAGCACAATAAACAATTTATTTTTATTTTATTATGTATTTCAATATCAACTTGAGGGTGCACAGCAGCCAAGGAAGTTGTTGTCTTTTTATTCCAAAATTGTCAAACTTACGGATTTAACCCTTCAACAATATGATTGTAAAAAGAGTCAAAATCTGCTTTTTTTTTAGACAGTAACTTTAGGGAATAAATAACCGATAGTTCCCATAATTTCGAAGATACTAAAATTTGTGCACCGAAAATCGTGGTGCAAAAAGCTTAGCTTGATGTGCGCCGTTAAAAATAAGAATACAGTTCAGACTCGAATATCCGAAGGCCTCGGAAAAAAATAAAAATATAAATATTGAAATAAAAAGCCACAGTTTCAACATTTGCATGGAAAAGGTGTTTTAAAATGCATTTTACACTAGTTCAGTTGTTTTAAGTTGCAGTTGAAGTTGTTTTTTTTCAGTTGTTTTAAAATTTGACGAAAATAAAAATTTGAGCGAAAAAAAATAAGCATCGAAAATTTTCAAAAATTCTAATGATTTTTAAATCATCCTAAATATGCTAAAAATGATTCTGAACCTCGTTCTGAACGCAGGTGAATGGATCTAAAATTGATTTCAGTTGATTCCACTTAAATTTTCATTATAATTTTGAAGTTTTTTGAAAAAAAAAATTGCCCCCTGATTTTTCGGGCCAATTTTGATGGGGAGATTTGAGTAATTTTGTATAATTTTAAAATGTCGGAAATATTTGGTATTTAAGATATTTTTATATAGTTATTTGGGAATCTTTCAACAGTTAAACGCCTATCAAATTGTGTTCAAATTCAGAACATTTGAAAAAATATCTTTCTTTTTAAATTTATTTGAAAATTGTAATTTAAATTTTAAATAAAATTTTATGATATTTTAAAATTACAATACTTTCAGAGTTCAACTGCATAATAGTCATATCAATAGAAACTTTTTATTTTTATTCAAACACAAAAATTGAGTTTTTGTTGGGTTTTATTTAATTCTCATCTGAAATTTCCGTAAAAAAAGATTAACTGAATTTTGACTGTTTCGGTTGTGATGTTCAGAAAATCGCAGCACGGTCAATTGTTTTTTTACCATTCTGTGTCACTCAAAAATTTAAAAACATCCAAACATGTTTTTTTTCTTTTTTTCAATAAATTTGGCACGGCTCCTACAAAGGATGTATCGAGAATTATGTTTATTAGGGTGGGCACGTTTTCCAAAAAGTTCTCGGATCAAGTTTTAGTATGGTTCCCCTTGTAGGGCATGCCCATAGGGGCTCTCATGCCAAATATCAGCGCATTTGGTTGTAAACTGGCTGCGCGCATCGTGGGTGAGAAACGGCTGGAATATTCAATTGCAAACCTTTTTTTAACTAGAAAATGATTGTTTCGAGCAATCCTGATATTATTAAGTCAAATTCAGAATCATTGCATAGCAAATTTGTCTTTTTTTTTTGCAAATATTTCAACCACGTGGTAGCTGCCTGACGTATGGCGTCGCGGTGTTCATCAAACTTTCATAGCATGCTAAGGAAAATTTGATGCTTTTTCAGGGAAAACCGTTGATTCCGGAGACATCGGATTGTTTGCCGATGCGCCAGGTCTAGGGACAACGAATCCATATGCTCTCTTCGGGAAAAGTGTTCTCCAGACCATCCCCAATAGGCCTGACCATACCAGAAGTTGGCGCGTGATTTTCCCAGACCTGTAGGAGCGCTTGAACAAAAAGTCCAATTTTCCCATAGTAATTCCCATGTAAACTTTAACCCTGATGCGCGCAGCCAGTTTACAACCAAATGAGCTGATATTTGGCATGAAAGTCCCTATGGGCAAGCCTGTAGGGGAACCATACTAAAACTTGATCCGAGAACTTTTTGAAAAACGTACCCACCCTAATGTTTATGTTTGCGCGATCTGGGAGTCGCGATGAGGGATTGAAGTACAGGTTAACTCAGAGAGGGTTTTTTTGGACAGTTACATTTTTTCTAGAAATCATCTCATCAATACCTAAATCCTTGCCGAAGATACTAAATCGATCAGCAAAAAATGTTTTAAGTTACCGATTGTTTAAATATATGGCACTTTTTCTCTGGAAGAATCGTTCTTCTTGAATTTACAAAAGCTTTTTCAAAGAAAACTTAAGATAAGATCTTTTCTACCCATATGGAGGTGAAAAATCACAAGCATTATGGAAATCAAGGATTTGGACTAAAAACTGTTAAAAACGGCTTCTTACTTTTTGTACTCAATTTGAAAGCTGTCTTGAGAAATGAAAAAAATTTAACCAAATGTATACGTTGTGTATACGTTCAAAAAGTATTTTGATACTAACGTCAGTCTATAAAAAAAACATTGTAATTTGATTTAAAACTATATGGAAAAATTCCTTCAGGCCTCGGGAGAAAACCGGGAAAAAACCGGGAAATTGAAAATCCAAAACTGGTGGCCACCCTGTGTTTTTATATCAAAATTTTTGTAATTGTCTGCTCTACAACTTTGTAGAACATTGTTACACTTTAAAAAAATAACCCTGCAAAGTTAGAAAAAACACGAAATTTTAAAAGGAAAATTTTTGTTCTAAATGGAAAAATGACCCTTCTGGGTCAATGTAGACTCAAAAAGTACATTAAATTTACCATAAAATTACATGTTCCAAAAAACTTTACAGTCGAGTAACGGAAAATGGGAGTATTTTTAAAACTTTTTAGTGTTTTTTACGATGAAAAATACGTTTTTTCGGAATTCTGAGTACGCCATCAAATCGGGCGTACAATTTTACATAAAAGTCCCTTTGACACCAAATTTCTATCTCATCACCGTTTCAGGCTGCAAATTATTGAAAAACACCTCTTTTTTTCGCATGTTCAAAAATGGAAGGGGTCGTACCGCCCCTCCGTCACGAGATATCAAAAAACGGACCTCGGATTCGTGATCAGTAGGGTTAGTGAATTTTCACGATTTCGCGGACAGCGTGAAAATCGTGAAATTTGAAGATTTCCGTGAAATCCCGTGAAATTTATCAATTTTCTCAAATCAATTCATTAAAATAACAACATAATAAATATTTCATTCATAAAGACCTTTAAAGTAAATTTTATTAGATTTCAATTGAAAAGCGTATGAACCATTTGAAGAATTGTTAGCAAAACAAACATTAACATGAAATTGATACAACATTTACTGAGAAGTGAATTCTGCGAATACTTAAATGATGTTAACAAAAATCAGTCAAAGAAGAAAAAATATTCTCGGAATTTATTTTTTTATAAATTTTGTCTCTTTCAACGAAAACTTGTTAAAATTGATTAAACAAATATATTGTGATTTTTTTTAAAGATTGCACAGATTTTTTAAGTTGTATTGATTTATTTTTAGAAATCAATTAAAAGCAAACATTCATTTTAAAGTAACATTCAGTGAAAATAGTCGCCTTTCCCTTTTCTTCCGGTCAATGATATAACCGGAGGAGCAAAAAAAAATAGATTGAAAAATTTAATTCCAGGAAGCAAACTATTGAGAAAATAGATTGCTTTTTTCTTGATACTATAAACAATAGTTTATCAGTTTTTCTTATAAAAATAAACTAAATTTAACTTTTTTTCATTCGCCATTATAACAATTTAACTATTATTTAATTTGAATTTTGAAAGATATAATTTTAAAAGATGTTGAAAGATTCAAGCTTGGTTTATTCAAGATTAAAAAAATAGTTTTTTTTATCTTCAATGTCACATTTTAAGAACATTTCAGATTTTTTCTGGGCCTGTTTAATTTTCACGATATTTGATTATTTGGGTGGATGGTTTACGGGGATGGTAATTTTTTTTGTTTTCTGATTTTGAATAAAATTTTGAAGATTTCGTTACAGATTAAATTATTTTTGCCTATTGATTTTTAATTTAGTTTTTTAAAAGTGAGATGAAAACCTTAAAACTATTTTTACTGGGCAAAATGTCGCAAAAAGTTATTTTAATTGTAAGATTGTTTTGTTAAATTTGGCTTTGATATGAAATTCAATAAAATGTAAAATGTTAAATTAGTAGCAAATCAGTGAAAACTGTTTAGCTATATTAGTCGAACATTAAAAAAGCAGCTCAATAAATGACAATACGCATGCCCTAAAATTTTTTTCTTCAAAATATGTATAGAGCCCATCCATAAACCAAGTGGAATTTATTTTTTGTGTCACGTTGAAATTTAGTTTTATAATATGTTATAAAGCATAAAAAGTACTTTCTGTAAGTCTAACATGAAATTTTCATAGTTATTTTAATATTTTTCACGTTCCGCGAAATTTCCGTGAAATTTGGTGTTTTGAAATTAAGGTCCCCGTGAAATTTGCAATTTTTGAGCGTGAAAAATCACTAAGCCTAGTGATCAGGGACAAAAGTTACCCCTAAGGACAAAGTTTCACGTAAACCGAAGAGGGGTCGGGGCAACTTTTCCCGATTTCGTGTGAGTTGGTAGAGAATTACCCCTTAGTCAAATCGCCTGGAAAGCTACCCGTCTTCACAGCTCTGGTCAAGATCAACGATGCCAGATTATTTTTTGGGAAATCTGTATTTACTTAAAAATAAATCTGTATTTTATCTGTATCATGTCGAATTCGAAGCTATAGAAGACAGTCATAAATGTTTTACAGTAGATTTAAGCTTTTTAATCACATTAAACAATAATTCATTTACTAAATTGTTTAAATTTTTAAAAATAATCATTTTAAAAAAAATCTGTATATACAGATTTTTGTGATTTTTGAGATCGAAAAATCTGTCAAATACAGATTTATCTGTATATCTGGCATGGCTGGTCAAGATACTATTGGTACGTTCGTTTGAGATCTAGTTCCGCACTGAGTGCCGCACTCAGAGCTGTCAAAGTGTTTGTTTGAAGAAATTCGCGCTAGTTCCTCACGAGTTTCGCCGCCATCTTGGAACAGAAACTCTAGTGCCGCACTCGATATGCGAGTTCCACGCACACTGAAAAATGACGTTCGATTGAACCAAAACTGGCAACGACGAGTGCGGCACTCAGTGCCGCACCGGCTGTTCAAACGAACGTACCATTATTGTCAATGTCGCTTATGTCACACAGTCGTATCAGCCGGATGTTTCCCTTGAAATAAAAGTTGTTCTAATTTGGACGTCTGTTATGTGGGATTCCCTAAATCCATGGCTTTCTACCTAAGGTACTCGCGATTGAGTGTGTAGTAGTGCGGTTGTCAAAAACGTTATCTCTGACTCTCTCACTCCACTGACACTGACATTGTTTATGTTTTGGTTTTCCTGGCACGGTCCATTGTTCGTTTGTTATTGTTTTGGTTTTAGTGGCACGGAGCCATGCACTCACACTAATGCAAAGCAAAATCGCGAGTACCTATGATATACAGCCTTGCCCTAAATCAGGTATCGTCTTTCATAAAGATGTTGGAAACTATTGAACTGTTGAAATATAGTTCTGAAACCCAAAACGTTTCTACGAAGATTCTGCGACTGACGGCAAACATCAGATCAGATCAGTCAACGACTTCGTCCAACATTAAAAAGAAGTGTTGAAACTGACAATGCACCAAATCGAACACCACCAGTGTGACACGAGGCTGTCACTCACCTTTCACACCACCAGTGAGTTCGCTGGACTAAATAAAGTTGTCACCCCGTTGGCAGGCAGTTGCTGTCACCGCACTCCGAGATTACGCATCGATCAGCGGAAATTGCCTCTAAACGCCTAAACAAGCTTTTTGCGCGCACCAGAAATCAAGATTGGCACCCTTTGAAGCAATAATTTTCTCGTTAGAGCATACGTCGTTCCACGTGTGCTATAGGCTTAACTGGGCTGTTTATATGGAAGTACCGCCCGGTTGAAAGATTGACCGTTGCGTAACTTAGTACGTGTACCACTTATTGGTGCTTAGTGGAGCCCTAGTTCGAAATTGACCAGACTGACCGGCAACCTTTTACTTGCAGGGAACCCTTTTGGTTCCAGTTTCTGCAGCAGCAGCTTAAGTCATTAGCTGCAGGCACACAGAGGAAAGTTGACTAATTAATTGTGAATTAAGCCCACATTCCCGGCTTAAGTCAGTGTTGTAAGAGCGCGTTGCAACAGCCATCATCACGACTCCAGTTAGGACGTCTTCCAACAGGTGTGAAAATGCTCGAATCCACGGAACCGCGTTTATTGTACAACTCACTCATGAGATGTTCTTCCCAGCGCGGTATGAATCACTTAAGGTTAAGTGGCCGGCTTTCAAACGTGCAGCCACGATTCCCGCCAAATACAACATTGCGGACTTGGAAGACCAAGAAATTGCTACAAATCAGCTTCCCTCCTGGTTTTGGCCACATAACAAGCGTCGAAAAACGTTAGCAAAAAACGCCAAACATGTGCGAGGTGTTACGAAAGTGAAGTTCGATCATGTTCGATCCGCGACTAGTGACTTGCACTAGTTAGTTAGTACACCCGATGCGTGCCCCCCATGCCAGCCGGTCGATCTTGGGTCACACGCGCGCGGAGGTAAAACAAACATCGACCTGGGGGTCCAATACCTGGTGGTGCTTTCTTGATGCACTGCTAGGGTGGTGCATTTATTTGAAACTTTACATCTCTTACTTATTGATTTGATCACATCACATTTGTGGAATATTTTTCTAACATCTAAAAATTCTAAAAAGTGATCCACCCTACCGAATCAATTTCGACAAAAAAAAAACTCAGTTTGGCCCACTAATAAGCTGCACGAATGCACACTGCTCAGCACACAGTATCATTTGAATACCCATTCCGCATTCGCTGTTGGCTTTCGGTGGCGCGCGCACTAACTATTTGGCTGAGGCCCCCCCTACATAACCTCATATTTCAACATTCAATTAGCATCCGCTATGTTGGCTTGCAGCATATGCACCCTCTTCGACGTAATAAATTGCTAACTGAGCAGTACGTACGAATGCAAGTGCATGCAGGCTTGTTTTTCTTTTTTTCATCCAAACTTCAAATGTGAAACTGCCGTTGGAACTGTTGCTGCGGCAGGTTGATCTAGTTTCGGAACGCGGATTTATGATCGGCGGCGCTGGCGGGAAATCAACCTGGGGTGCAAAATGGTTGTAACTGGAAATCGTTACTTAGCTCACAACATGGTGATGATTTAACAGCCGATGAAATTGTTGGGATTACGATTTTTTGTTGTTTGATGTCTTAAAGAAATAATTAGGCAAATGAACTTAAAAACAAATCAACTGATTGTTTGTTTTGTGAAGTTAACCCTTATATTTAAAGTTCTGAGTAGTATAATTTCCGGTTGGCCATTTGGCGGCCATGTTTGATTTAAAAATCAATTATATCTTGATTCAGAATGCATGAATTGGTTTTCTTTTTGTTGATTGTAGAAGCATTTTACCTAGAGCAATGCCAGCTCAAATCAGGATTTTTTCTGGTACTTTTGTACCAGACCCTCTCCGATTTCAATGACATTTTGTAGACATGTTATCCTAGGCTTATTTAATCCAGTTGCACTCGAGAATGACATTTGACAAGGGCGTATGTTATTTAAATATTTTTGTATTTCGACAAACTTATGAAAAATTGGACGAGATTTTAGGTAAAAATATTTTCGAGACTGGAAAATCAAGTCTGTCATATAGAAATTGCCAAAAATCACCAAAAATCCTATTTTTTCAACATTTTTATTTATAAAACCTCGCAAGGATTGGACATAGGATAATGGTCAATATGGATACTTTTATGTAACAATATCTGGATAATCGATTCCCACTATCGCTTTTGGAAAAAATGACGTTTAGACCACTTTTCTAAAAAAAACAGTTTAAGTAAATGATTTTTGTATTTTTTATATTCTGTATTTTACGTATTTCGCTTTTCTCAAATGTCATTTCTGAATGCAAGTGGCTCCATAAAAACAAAAATGGATTATATAAGCCTAGGATAACATGTCTACAAAGTTTCATTGAAATCGGAGAGGGTCGGGTACAAAAGTACCAGAAAAAATCCTGATTTGAGCTGGACTACCCAAGTAGCACACTTTGTTCGCCAAAAGATTTCCGAACTTGTTGTTGAACTCATTTACTATGTTTTCCCAACGTCCCTGAGAACTCTTGAACGCTGGAAAAAGCGCACGTTTTTCTGTTGTTGAACATCTCTTAACCCGTTAGAAATGTGCGTGGTTTAATTAAGTTTTACCAGCGCACGTCCTACTTGCATAGAGAACGTTTGTTGAACATGTCATAAGAACTCTTGACTATAAGATTCTGAACCGGGTTGGATAACGTCGTAACAACCGTTTAGCAACATTCTGCCTTTAAGATTCAGGAGGGAGTTAGGCAAACGTTTTTATAACCGTTCAAGAACATATCGTGGCAGACAAGAATGTTTAACAGGCTTTTCATAAAATATGTTCAAGGTGTTCGCTCAAAAGTTATTTTTTCTTCATTTAATCCTTTATTTGTGAGAAATGTCGCTTTACGATATTTAACTACCAGTTTTTTGTAATTTATTAGTTTGGACAGAGATACGCCATTTATGTGTGATGGATAATAAAAAAATATCAACCATAAAAAATCATTCAATTTCTTAATTATGCCTTTGGGATTTTTTTTCAATTATGTTTGAGTGCTAATTAACATCGCTTGCTAATACTACTCTACTACTGCTGCTGGTTCCCGGTGCTGCGTTTTCCTTTTTGATGAAGAATGCTCAGGACAAGTATCGAACTCAAGATCACTCCAAATGTCAAGTCCGGGCGCGCGTCTGCTTCTTTCCACGAGGGGTTATGTTGGATGAGCAGGCCTAAACGTCAATAAGAAGTCTGCGGTCATCTAGGTTTTACCAAGTTCACTAACAGTTTGCCAAAACTTCTTTCGAACATAAGCTGTTTCTATTTTTAGAACTATCCTTGCTTGTTTCGTCAACATGTCCTTGCTCGGTGTTTAGAACACGAACGCGAACTTCATATAAACAACTTACTTTACTTTTTTTTTTACTTTTTTTTACTTTTACTGCCCAGACAACCCCCGGGTCATGAGCTGTCTCCAGATGCGCTGCCACTGAACTCGGTTCTGGGCTGCTACTAATAAACAACTTGTTTACGAGAAATCCCAGCCGAAGCCAAAGGTCAAATCTACTATGTTATCACGTTTAGCAAACTGAAATGAAACATCATGTCTGCAAATGTCATTTTGCTATTCGAGTTCTACAAGCATGTTGCATTGAGGTCAGAATAAACTTTAAAATGAACTGTTCGTAATCCGTTGCTAGATTTGGCATTTGTGTTACACAGCCATGTTGAACAATGGTTTTTTGGTCAAAATGTGAACAATTGACCAAATTTTTTGACACTTGTTCAATAATTAACGAATAAAACACTTATGCAGCAATTGTTGAACAACAAAATAAAGAGCGATGTTTTTATTGCTACTTGGGTTGCTTCATATCGTGATTAATTTTTCATGACAATTTACTATTTCTGGACCCTGAATTCAGAATCATTATGAACAGTCATTGCTTCAAGAGTGAATGACACCATCTACGACCTTAATTTCAATATTTGTATTTTTTTTTATTTATATTAAACTTTGTTCATCGATTCCTTATGTCCAAATTTGCCATTTTGTTATTCGATTCGAAAACCTGTACCTCGAGAAGGGATTTTCTGATCGGAATCGTGTCTTCGGCAAAGTTTAAGGTTATGATTATGACTATTCAGAAAAAATAGTTACACTCTTAAAAATACGCACTTTTTAAACATTTAATTTTGTGCTTGAACTGAAGCTTGTTTTCGCAGACAAAAATGTCAACTTTTGAGCGATAGGGTATGACGGACGTCATACCCTATGTGGGTTAGCAATTGTCCATGGTCCAGAAAAAAAAATCAATTGTCCACCAGGTGGGTTGGGTGAGATTTCAAAATAATCCACATGGATTATGGATGTTCCCTATCAGATTTTGTGCCATCCTGAATTTGTGCGCAATAGATGCCTTTGTAAGTTCCCTAAAATATCAAAAAATCTTAAAAATTAAAAAATAACCCTCTTGGGAATGCAAGTTTACCAAATTATTCTGAAACGGTTTTAATTACAATTCATCAGGTGAAAAATCGAGCAATTCTTTGCGAAATCGGTCTTTTTTTAATTTTATTTTTTGTATTTTTGACTGAAACTTTTTTGTTGCGTTCGGTATGCCCATAGAAGCCATTTTGCATCAATAGTTTGTTCATATAATTTTCCATACAAATTTGGCAGCTGTCCATACAAATTTTGATCGATTTGGTGTCTTGGGCAAAGTTGTAGGTATTGATAAGGACTACACTGAAAAAAATGATACACGGTGAATTTTTTATGTTGATTTTTAATTTCACTTTTTTTCACTTGAACTTGATTTGCAAAAAAAAACACTATTTTTCTGATATGTTTTAGGGGACATCAAATGCCAACATTTAAAAAAAAAATCTTTGACAGAGTTATGGATTTTTGAATCAATAATGATTTTTTCAAAAAATCGAAATATTGGTCGCAAAAATGTTTCAACTTCATTTTTCGATGTAAAATCGAATTTGCATTCGCATTCGCATTCGCATTCGCATGGAGATGGTGATCTTAGCGGGTTGCAGACTGGATTTCGTCATGTTTGTGTGATGATTGTCCAGCCCAGGTTGCATAGAAATTGATTAAAGGGAATTAAAACCAATTCTACCCGAACAGGACAGGCAACACCATGAGAGCCATCCATTGCCGGCCGCTCCCATCTCCACCATACACCGGGACAGGAATAAGGATTAGGAGCACGGGAAATGTTGATGCTAAACTTACTTAGAAAAGGTAGCGAAACCGCAGGCTCTTTTTCCCAACCCTATTGTGGAACTCGATCAAACTGACCGTTTGGCCAAATTTGATCGAATTTAAACAACAAGGCTGCGTAAGCATCGCGTGGAGTTGGTAGTTGTACAAGGTAAAGGTCTGGGAGTCGCCCTAAGCAAGCGATACGACCGTTGGCATAAGTGAGGTTAAAGGTTGGTTAATTTTATTCTCAAGGCAGACTATCGGAAGCTGCTGTCGAGACTGTTCCCGTTTAAATTTGATAAAATTTAGTATTTTAACAGGATTGAAAAATTTATTCTCAAGGCAAACAATCGGATGCTGCTGTTGAGACACTTTTTATTTAGTTTTTGTTTTTTTGAATATTTTATCCCGACGCGAATCATTTTTTAAGATCCAATATTAGACAGCCGGCTGTGGAAATAATGGACCCAATAGGTAAATTCAACTCTGTTGTCTTAAACATACAAACAATTCTATCGAGCTACTCAACTAGAAACACTTGTAGGAAAACGTTATTTTGACTACAAACGAATCACGAATAAATATCTGAACAGCCCTAAACAATACATCAGTTAATTTAAATCTAATCCTGAACTCATCGAAACATACAACCGCGTTTTTTTGTTCTGCTTTTCGATGCATTAATAGTTCATAGCCAACAACAATCAACATGCGCGCGCGTATCAAAACCAGTTGCAACAGAAATTAAACTTTTTTTTATCCAAAAACCTGGCAACCCTGTCCACTCCCACACCACAACACTGCACCAGCGTGCACACCAGCGAAACTGTTTGCAACTGATAACGAGAAAGCGAAAAGGAAATGGAATAATCAGAATAAGGGAGCGTTCTTTTATAACGTAACGCAAAAAAAAAACGGATTTTTAGAACCCCCCCCCCTCGTAACAAAATTTTCATACACATTTTTAAAATGTTACGTGGAGCGTAACACGGCCTCCGACCCCCCCCTCCCCTTCCCACCTACTGTGTTACGTAATAAAAGAACGCTCCCTAAGCAGTTTGTTGAATGGGCGACATCGAGCTTAATCCATGCTCCCAGATGCCAAAGTGTTTGCTCAACATGGAGCGGACTCACCGGAAACACATACAGCATTCACACCAACACACCGACGTTGTCGGTCCTACAGCCTCACACGCTGCCAGAGACGGATGATGAATCATCATCATGATGATGACGACGACGCAAACACAAGCAGCAACAAAGTGCTACCCTCACACACCGCTCGCACTCGTGATACAATTGCAATACAAACACATTTAAGAGCAAAAGCCCAGGCAAAAGCTCTTTTTGCTTTTTTTCCTTTCAACGCGTCAACCCAACACCCCAAGTAACATTTTTTTCCAGGAGTTCTACAAGAGTTCTTCAAGATAGCTACAGCATAGCATTTTGGACCGCGGTAGGATAAAACTCTCTTCAAGTACTCTTCCAAACTCCTGAAGAAGTTTTGAAGAGAATTTTATCCTACCGCGGTCCAAACTGCTATGCTGTAGCTATCTTGAAGAGCTCTTGTAGAACTCCTGGAAAAAAATGTTACTTGGGACATCTTCACCTCCGCACCACTGTCATCGCTGAACCATACAGTCAAACGAAGACTCTCTCTCTCCGCCTGCATTTTGTCGTTCTACGCAGCATAACTCAAATCAAACCGCACTACACATACTACGACCTTCTGCTCTCTTCCGAAAAGAGCTTTAAAACACCAACAAAGCAGGCTAAGAAGCTGCACGTCACACGCATAAGCAAGGGTCCTGATTTTCGGTTCAATGAACAGAAACCACTCACTCATCGCCTATCCAGTCGTCGCCTATTCTAACCCGCTAGCATTCATGAGCGAATGATACTCGCAAGCAGTCAGCGAGTGGCCCGAACTGTTCACTCAGCGAACAAATACATCGTGAAAATATTTGCCTACTCCGCCGCTCGACGACACTCACACACTAACATGCTCAGCGAAGAGCCACTCTCACAAAATGCCAGCGCGGCAGTCTTTTTGTCTTCACGCCCTCAGTTTGCCATCAATTTGATTTTTTCTTGGTGGAAGTTTCTTTGAATGGTGTCTATAATGTTATGAAATCAAAATAAATGCACAATTTAATTGATAACATTGATTTTAGGCAACCCAAATCAATGAGTATAATGCAGCGCATCAGAGAAAAAATGTTTTCAGTTCAGAGTGATCGGTGACGTTCGGCCTGCCTGAGCCGTTCGGAGACTGAGCCGATCAGAGAGAGAAGGAGAGTAGAAGCGAGAGTGTTCGGGAGCGAATGGTGAGAAAGTGACAAACAGTAGGAATTCATCAGGGCAGTATCGCGTCGCCTGCTATTTGTGCTCGCGAATGGAGTGGTTGATTTTGAACAATCAGGACCCTTGCGCATAAGATTCTCAGGGGAACACTAAAACCTTTTTGCCGCCTTGGCGTACACACTAATACAACAGAAAGGTATGAAAAAATGCTTCAAAACTCGGCGACGCCGATGCAGGAACAGAAATAAAAACACTTGAAAATGCACTTTAATCATGGAATTTAACAAGAACTCCATCTTTCCCGAAAGGACGAAACACTTCTGCAGCGACTAATACACTTTTTGACCCGAAAATCCAGCTTTTGCTACGAAAAAAAAGCGAAAACAATCAAGCGCGATTTCCAGCAAGACCACGTCCGGTCAGTGTTGCCAGACTCTCCCTTTTCGATGTAAAATCGAATTTGCAATCAAAAAGTACTTTAGTGAAATTTTGATAATGTGCGCCGTTTTTAAGTAATAGCCATTTTCAGGTAACTTTTTTAAAAATAGTCGCAATTATTATTTAAAAAAAAAATAAGTGCCCTTCTTTGTCCACTTCTGAAAAAAATATTTTTGTGAAGCTGAGAAAATTCTCTATATTTTACTTTTTGAACTTTGTCGATGCAACACTTAGTTGCTGAGATATTGCCATGCAAAGATTTAAAAACAGGAAAATTCTTGACTTTTTTTTGATAAGGTCCTATAAACAAATGTAAACATTGAGTATATCCCGCTTACTCCGATGGACTTTGACATAAGGTGTGAAAGGGATACACTCAATGTTTACATTTGTTTATAGGACCTTATCAAAAAAAAGTCAAGACTTTATCAAAATTCCAAAGTGCTTAATGATTGCAAATTCGATTTTACATCGAAAAATTAAGTTGAAAATTTTTTGCGACCAATATTTCGATTTTTTTAGTAACCAAAAGGTAAATTAAACATCACTAAACACATTTTCACTGCTGAATTGATTTTTTTTTTACATGAAATTTAGAGGAAAATTAAATGTTCTTTTCGAATCTGCAATAACCCAGAAGCATCATATTTTTTATTTAAAACAAATTTGAAAAAATGATCTTAAATTGGAAATGTGCCTCATTACATGTTTTCAGACAGTTCGAAGTGGAAGGTACTAATAAAATCATCTTTATTTAATAAATATTACTTCATATATTTCACGAATCACAGATTAAACCTCCATGAAGGGTGTACGCCAGGGTGAAATTTGAAAGGCACCCTGAAAAAAAAAGCTACCAGCAAAAAAACTCAGCACGATCGCTGCTGCTGGATTTGAACCGATTATCCAACCTGAACGGACAACCGCTGACAGCGTGCAGTTTCGGCAGAATGTAATCAAACCGCCTAAAGCCGCGGTTCGAATTAAACGTTAATAGCTCACACACGCGAGCAATTGGCCGTGGCCGGGACCGAGTTACGCGCCGTCAAGAAATTCGCGTGAATCATAAACACTTCCACAAAAACATCGCGATTGTTTTCAGTCAGTCAGTGCGGCGGAGGTTACCAAAACCGGGGGATGACCAAATTTTCAAAGAAGCTGTGGTGTGAAATACTAACTTTTTTTTAGAGAAAAGTCTAAACTTTTAACCTTTGAACTTTTTTAAATTTAAAGAAAAAATCAATATTTAAATCAATGACAGAGTTAAACAACGTGATTTAATATTTTTGATATGATTTTCCCATCACTAAATTGGGTTGCCCCCTGTGGTCAAAACAACGAAATCGTGTTGCATAAATTTCATAGCAAATTGTCCAATTTGCAACTGCGGTTACCCCATCACAGCGTGCGTATCGCGGGCAAAACAAACCAATTGCGCTGTTTAGCTTCGACCACGACCTGCGACTGGCTGACAGCTATGGAAGACAGTCAATTACAAGCAAGGGGCAAAGTCGTCTACCATGCAAACAGTGTGTTAATCGGTTAAGATTTGGATGCACAAATTTTAGCTACTGAGGGCATTTAAAAATTCAAAAGAATTTACACAATTTATGTAAAACAAAAATATTGAACTGAAAATTTCCCAGCTTCAAACACCTTTCTGTTAAATCAACGTTCCTCCACGGGGTGACGATGACACAACGATCGCGCTCGTCCCAATGCGGGCACGTGTTGCATAAAACCATCTTCGAAGGTCTCGCACCATACCGGGCCCTCCAACATGCCCAACAGTAGTCGCCCAGGCAGGATTAATTTGCCTCTAATTAAAAGAAACGCGCTGCTGAACTAATGGGGCGCTTAGCTGCCATCGACCCAAGCCGTTTGTGGCTGTGTGTCTATCGCAACGGTCAATCGATCGCTAATATGACGAGCGCGGACAATAATCCAAATGGTCACGCCGGTTGTCGCGCAAGGTCTAATTACGTGCGACATCACCTGCGCGCGACAGGACGTGAGATGAATGTCAACAGCAACATTGCAACGGTTTCCCCCCCCGTAGATCATCGCTCCAAATACAGGACAGGTCTTCAAATTTTTCAATTATGCAAGTCTCCCACGGAATCCACCACCACGATGGGGAGGGCGCTAGCTCCAAAAAAAGCACCCCAGCCGACGCGGCCTTTCCGCTATTAATTAATTATACCCGAACGGGACAACCCACGACACGGGCCGACCGGCTTTTGATCGGCCAATATGGAAGAGAAGCCGGCGTTCAGCAGATCTGCAAACGAATTAACCTGTCGAATTCGCAACCAACCTTTTCTCGAGCATTAAAGCGCATACCGCAGATGAAGGTGCACGAGTTTTGCCTGAAATTCGCGAACCAACTCGCCGTAGATGGCCAAAGCCGGTCAAATCGGTTACGTCGTCGTCGTCAGTTTTGATGTGTCGTGAATACGCGCAATGTGGAGCGAAACCGGCATTCGCAACCTAATCAAGGGGGCGCACACGAATCGGTAACGGAATTAGCAAATCGTTCATAACCGAGCGTTTCCTAATTATGAGTTTTTAACGAGGTATACGCACATTGTGGGATGTGGAGTGAATTGCAAATGGGTTTGAATATGTAAGATGTAACTTTCGGACATGCACCTGGTTGAAGGTCACCAAGTGTGCAAATGAAGCTAATGGCCTTCCTCATTGAGAATTGTTTACAAAATCTTTTGAAAATTAGTTTTTCAATAAAGGCTCGAGACTCAAATTCAATAAATTAAACTCAATTGACCATTAAACCCAACTCCTTAACTTAAAGTTTGGAAGTATGGAAAAATCGTCAGTTTTGGCCTCTTGAGGTCGCAATCGCCGTTCGATCTTTACCATTTCGTGGATCTAAGATCTTAAAAACTGAAATCTGTATTTATCTTGAAAAGGGATTTTCAGATCAATTCGGTGTGTTAAGCAAAGTTTTCTCAAATAATTCTTACAAATTAAATTATTTTACATTACAATTTAGATCGCAATATTGATTTTGGCAAACTTTACCTCCGTAGACTCTTAATTTATTCTTTGGATAAGGCTGGTACAAATATTTTTAAAAGTTTTTGTCACCCCCCCCCTTCAAAATTGGCCCGAAAAATCAGGGGGCAAAAAAAAAAATTTACAATAAACTTCAAAATTTCAATGAAAATTCAAGTGCAACCAGCTGAAATCAAATTAAAATACATTCTCCTGCGTTTAAAATGATTTTTAGCATGTTTGGGTTTATTAAAAAATCTTAAGATTTTTTAAAAATTTTCGATGCAAAATATTTTTTTTTTCGATACAATTTTTGTTTTTGTCAGATCTTAGATTTTTTGAAAACTAATGATTGCAAAAGAACTGAACTAGTGTAAAATGCATTTTAAAACACTTTTTTCATTTAAATGTGAAGACTATGGCTTGTTATTTAAATTTTTATATTTTTTTATTTTTTTGCCCCCTCGGCCAGGGCCGAGGGACAAAAACTTTTTTAAATATTTGCATCGGCCTAAGTTCTAGTGGATAAAAATGCCAGCCTTGACCATTAGCGGTAGATGAACAAACCATTTTCGGATGCGTTTTTTTTTGAAAACTTGGTTTTCGATTATTAAAAAAATACTCAAAGAAATTTACCATATTCTATTTCTTCGTTTTTAGATGAATAAATTAGTTCGTTATGCAGATTTTGTTTTGTTTTTTTTTTTACATGAAGCCGTTGCAAATCTTATTTGAAGTTTATGTCCCTCGACTCTGATCATAGCCAAGGAGGGGGACAAAGGAAGGAAACAAAAAATAAATGTTTAGCCATAATTTCAGCACATGAATGAATAAATTGTTTTTCAAAAATATCTACCTAAGTACAGACGCGAATTGTGTTTTTGAACCAGGAAAAATATTTGCAATGGCCACATTTAGCAATAAATCTAGTCTTGGTAAAACGTCCTGAGAAAAATAGCTTAAGAAAAAAAGAAAATCACCAAAAATGTGTTTTAATCTATTGGAAAAAATCTTTAAAGGTGAAATATCCAAGAAGGTAAAGTCAAAACCGTTTTTTGGTTTTAAAAAGGTAATTGTAAAATAGTATTATTTGGGCGTAACATTCGAATAGCCTAAACTTCGATTTAAAAATTCGCCATAAATTGATATTGCATTTTTTTGTTCTTTATAAAGCATTGAAAAGACGAACTCTTAAAATTTAAGAATATTTTTAAGTTGGATGTTTGACTTATTTAATGTGACTTTGCTAATGTTTTCAAAAATGTAATTTTTTCTGGAGTCTACTTTAGCTGTGTTTTTTACTAGCATTTCTTATATTTTAAGTAAAAAGAAGTATGCAGTAATTTTTCTAGTGCCCCAGACTATGCCTCTACGCATTTATTTTCAATTTAAATGATAATGGTGCCATTTTATAGCAGAAAATGTGGAAAACATGCAAAAAATTGAAAAAGTTACTGTAAAAACAAGAAAAAATTAGATAGGCAAAATGTAATGATAGGAGGTGGTAGAGTAGGCCAAATACTACCAAAAACAAACATAAACTAAGCAAGATAAATGCAGATTAAAATACAAAAAATGAACCAAAAAAACATAAAACAAGAGAAGTAAGGTTTTTCGTAGAACAAAAGTTGCTCAAAATGACCTCTTTAACAAAGGAAAAATAAAAATTTTCGAAAAAATTGGGCAGTAGAGCGTTAAATCTTTCTTTTGTAAAAAATGCAAAAATGTGAAAAACGATTAAAAAAAAAAATAGCTGAACAAACAAAACAACTGTATAGACAGAAGGTAATAATATGATAGGATGATAGGTAAAGAATTAGCTTAATACTATCAGATAAATGAATATTTAAATACTAAAAATGAATCAAGAAAAACATAAAGCAAGAGAAGTAATCTTTTTCGTAGAACAAAAGTTGCTCAAAACGACCTCCTGAACACGGGAAAATAAAAAAAAAACGAAAAAAATGTGAGCAGTAGACGGTTAAAAAAGCTTAACAATTGGTGAAAAGCTAGAGAAGTGATTCGCAACAATTCTCGATACAATCTTTGAAAAAAAAAAAAAAAAACCATTCGGTCTTTCCATATTTTTTGAAAAACCCAACTCTGCTCGGGTAATAATATTATTTCATTTACTCATTGATGCTCTTTTCAGAGTTTGCTTATGACTTTCAGCATCGTGTATCAATACGTTTTACTTTCGTCAGTAAGAAAAAAGCTCACAGGTAAAAAACAAAATTTTAATTTCATTACATTACTGAGGAATTATCTCCCCTTAACTAGATCATTGGTAAACAAAAACTAACCATCTTGCATGATCCAATTGACCTCGTTAAGCTTGCCATAGTCTTCCGGATGCTGTTTTTCATGCACCCGACATTATTGAACCCTAACAAAACATAAACCTGACATAATCTTGCAAGATTTGGCAATACCCCAGAAAAAAAACTTACTAAAAACCACTATAAAACATCCCATTCTGTATCACGCTCTGGTTGTGGAGGCGCTAACGAGCTTTACAGATGAAGCCGCGTGCAACCCCAACAACAACCACAATTCCGCGGTGAAACAAACAAAAAACCACAAAAACTAAACCAAGACGATCAAAATCGAGCAAAAACAGCGCGCGGTCGATCAGTGGCGGCATCGCGATGCGTGACATAATCGATGACCAAATTTGCCAAGCTGCAAGGGGAGGCAGAGGAGCCCGCCAATAACAGGCTGCATCGGGAAGCCAATCATGACGCAATTAGGTTCGAATTAACGACGTAAATCGCAGCGAGAAATGATTGCAGCCAGCCTGCGTAACCCTTCCTTAAATATACACACGTTGTCGAAAGTGCAGCTGAGCTGGGTGCATGCACGTGACGGGCACGTGGATAAAATCTGCGAGATTCCTGATACGGGTCTAATGAAGTTTTGCGTTCTTTGTGCAATTTGAATCGATTTGTTTGCTAAAAAACTTTTTGATTTTATTGAAAAACTTCTGCACTTCATTATCAAAAGTTGGTGATGGAAATAATTGACATCTGACATCAAACATGATTTTTGATACGGATCCATGAATATCACTTTTGTGGTCATAATTGAGACAGGGTTGCCAGATCTTCAAAATTTCAGACTCAAGTTCAAGTTCCTCAATAATTACTTACAAAACGTTCAAATTATAAGTCGACCCAAGTTGAAAATGTGTTAAATTAAATTGACGGCCTCTTACTTGTCCGCAGTTTGGGGGTTCACTTACAATGAAATCCAATCACATTTGAAATCTTACATAATAGGTCCATGAATCGAAACAGAGGACAGTCCTTGTACTCTCGCGTGTCAGACTAAATTAAACATCAAACACGTTATTACATCATCCGCAAATGACACGCAACAGATGATAAGTGCAGCTCGCAGTTCAGAGCCCAGCTCTTACTCGGTGTAGCAAATCCGACCAGCAAGTCTCGCCCGCAAACATTCTGGACCACCTCCGTTGGACAAATGGTCCGATCCAATCAAGCTCTAGCTCGGCTTTGGATGGACAGGGACACCAACGTCCGTCAGCAACGGGACACAGGACTCGGGACACATTCCGCCGTGGCGAGCTGTCGGATCATCTTTAGTGCTACAGTTGTCAAAACACAAACTGTCCAAGCCTTATTACCAGCTCTCAGAACTTCAACGTCAGAACAGGCGGGAGGTCGTTCAACCTTGCTACAGAATGTGGCATGCAAATCCCGCTGAACCCAGATTCTTCCCGAGGGACGCGTTCCGACGGCGGCGCAGGACCAATTCGAGTGGAATTAATAAGGGAGCACGTAAATTGATACCTACCAATTAAGGGGGGTGGGACGAAGTGAGAACAAGCTCTCGGGTGTCGGGAAGAATTTGCTGCCTTCTGGCTCGCGAATGCGGTTGCGAGATTTGACGCTGTGAAGGAATAATCACCCTGGTTAAGGTTTTGATGAAATAATTATGGTAAGTTAAGGTGAGTTTTGACAGGAATTTGTGGAATTTGATATTCGTTTTTTAAATAATTGTGGGATGCTTTATTTTCCACGCGATTGGTAACACTGTTGTCACATAAGTGGAAAATTTGATTCACTCTTTTTTAAAAATATCGTTTGTTTGTTTTTTTCCTACTTCTTTTTTGACAAAATTGTTAAGAAACTACCGTATTTTTTCGAACGCACTCAAATTTTCATAATTTGCAAAATGGATATCAAACGAAGCGAAATTTTGAATGCTTTTTCACTTTTTCAATGTTTTTTGAAAAGTATTAAAATTTACACAAACAAACCGTATTTTTCGAAAATAAATTTCCAAAATTTGATAAATGGGTATCAAACGAAGCGAAATCCTGTATGATTTTCAATTGTTTATGGTTTTTTGAAAAGTACTATTTTTTTGGCAAAATACTGTATCTTTTGAAAATACTCACATTTTCCATTATGGGTATCAAACGAAGCGAAATTTTGTATGCTTTTTCAAATTATTCGAATTTTTTTCTCGAATATACAAAAAAAAAAAAACACAATATGCCGTATTTTTCCAAAAAATGTTCAAATTTTCAAAATATGCAACATTGGTCTCAAACGAAGCAACATTGTGGATGATTCAAACATACATTCAAATTTTTGTGATTCAAATAAAATATTGCTTAGTTTGATACTCATATTCAAATTATGAAAAAATAAGTATTTGAAAAAACGATTTTTGTGAAAATTTTAATGATTTGCAAAACAATTATAATAAGGTGCGCTTCCTTCGCGGATTTTGAAAATTTGAAAAAAAACTCTAAATTCATACCAAATTTTGCTTCGTTATATGCCCATATTACAAATTATAAAAAATTGAGTATTTAATATCAGCATATTTTGGTCACTGTTATTTGCAACAGTAATAGCAAAATTTGGTTTTTTCATGCCGTTTTTTAAGTGCAGCAGTTGCAGTTAGTGAAAACAAAGGAAATGATATCACAATGCCCCACATGAAACAACAAAATTTACTCACCTGATGATTACCATGATGTTCTTAGTGATATTCTTCACCACATCGAATACGTTTGTCATTGATGAACGGCTTATGCTTGAAGTCTTGAAGCTTCTGAAAAATAAATGTTATTAAAATGAAAGTGAAAAATATCAATAAACGTATCAATTTCCCGTTAATCAAAATATTTTGCTATCCCGACTTAGATAACTTCCAATGATCTTTCAAATTTGCTTAGTGGGTATATCAATAATTTATAAAATCAACTTTATAGCACCGGTTCCGTGGCTTAATGGTTGCGGCTTCTGCCTCGAAAGCAGAAGGTTCAGGGATCAAATCCCGGTCGGTTCTCTTGAAATTTGGAATCAGGAATTGAACTTTGAATATGAACAAAAAACCTTTAAGCATCAGGTGGGATTCAAACTCACACCTTTGGATTGATGGTCTGGGACGCTAACCAGTCGGCCATCATGGAGTTAATGCTCTAGAACTGAATTGATCCGTAGTGGCGAAATAATGTCACAAGGTATAATATATCAAATCATTATATAACTACTAACACCGTCTCAAAACAGCCCAGGGCCATCTCATATTGCCGTTCAAGAGCCAAACGACAGGCGACACCTAGTGTTGAGTAGCAGAACAGAGCGAAGAATGTCGATTGAAATTTCCGCCCTTTGAGGTTATGTATGCGAATTCTGTTTTGTTAAATTCCAGCGTTGAGAACAACTTTTGAGCAAAAATTCGAGCTGATACTTTGTTAACTTTTGATGCTCTATCATTTTAAACAATATTATTTTTTCAAAATTATTTTTTTTCAAATTTTTTTTTATTGCGTTAATTTATAGAGGGCAAAGAGTTAACAATCGTACTACTTGAATTTTTTCTCAAAAGTTGTTCTATGAGCTGTAAATTCAATTTTAAGTTTGCATTCCTATGTAACCGAACAGCGAAAATTTGAATCGTCATTCTTCGATGCTTTGCGCCATCTGTCGGAATTTTTGAGCTTTTGATCGCGAATACTCATGAACTGGACGAGGTAGTCGTGAATTGCCTGGCCCGAGTCATCTGCATTACCGATCTTTGTCTGTACAATTTCAGAAGAAATCGTTAGCCAGAGAAAGGTATTCGCTTCAAAGGTTCTTGAGATATATGGTGGTTACTAACCGAACCGTCTCAGTTGAAATATACTGTGGTCATGGCCAAGTCCTGCCAAGACGGGGGTTCAAATACATACATACATACATACAATTTATAAAATCAACTTTAACATTTTTGGATTTCAGTCATTTTTGCGCAAAATTAGTGGCTTTGTGGTAACCAATCATTTACATTTTTTGCATTTTAGCAATATCAACATAAATTGGTATGATACCAAATTTTGCTATTGCATAATTCTTTCCCTTATTATTTAAAAATGCTCGGGAAGAAAATATTTAAAATTTATTGTTTCTAGGTACGGGAAGTTTAAAGCTCTATTTGTTATTGTTTTCAGCTAAACTGCATTTCTCTTAAAAAAATCAATTACTGTAAACCGGGGTGACATTGATAGGATTTCAATTTATATCTGGAATATTTTCCAACTGTTAAGGGTTTTCTCAAGACTATTATTTCTAAAAACATGTACTAGGGTAGGCCACACAAGGTCCATGCACTATTTTTGAAATAAATAAATAAATTTTAATGGTCTTTAAAAAAATAGTTGCGCTGAAAATTCTGATTTTGAATACTGGGGTGACTTTCCATAGTCATATTTTTTTGTTGTTAAAATCAGGTTAAAGGAGTTCTAATTTTATTTTTACGGCGAATGTACCATCGCAAAGGTTGCTGTTATAGTTTAGTTATTTTGTTAACTAAGTTTATAAGCTTTTTAACAAAATATAGATAAATTTAGGTAAAATTGCTAAAAAGTCAGAATTTTGACTGAAATTTGTTTAAAATAGTTTTGAAAATGCCTTCAAATTAGGAAATTGTATTTAATTATGTTTCAAAAACACACAATTTTTATTATTTACTAACTTTGTCTATCTTCTCTTAGTGGACAATTGTTCGATGAATCTGAAAATGCATTCCATTTTCCAATTTGAAATCATGTTCATTGAGAAAATCATGACAATTTGAGAATACGTAAATAATGCTTTTCATCAACGTTTTCTTAATTATAGTTAACTTACTTTTTAAACTTTTCAAAATTTTTTGAAAACTTCTTCTAGAAGTACCTTGAACCTTTCTCAACCCCGGTCAGTGTGATTCCTTACAATTCCGTACGAATTTTATTTGTACTCTTCATTTTGCGGAAAAATCTCAAACCTTTCAAGGTCACCTCGTTTTACGGTACATGTATTTTGCTTTTTGATTTTTTCGGTATGAAAGTAGGTGGAATGACATAAACTATTGAACCTAATTGTAGCGGTCATATGGGAAATAGGTTCAAATGTTACATAAAAAAGTGTTTGATATGTTCTAAGATATGCTCGCAGGAACATGTTTCACACGCCAGCACGAAATCAATAGCCGAAGGACATGGTCTCACATTCGACCGAACCGCATCGGATATAATTCCCAACGGTTGTCAAACAAGTTGCCGGGGAACGCGACGACTCGCCATAACATGTAGGCTGCTGACAAACTCTGCCGCTTATCTTGCGACAGTAAAATGTGCGAAAATGATGATTAATTGCAATTGATTGTTGCTCGACTTTGCTTGTCTGTTTTTTTTTTGCGTTGTTACTGACTTGCGCCAAGCCTTCTTTTTAAGGCAAAAGTTGCCCGCGAGCATCGCTGGCTGCTGCAGTTTGCAAAACATTGCCATAATTTGCGACATGCCCATCCAAAATGACGGCGGGTTTCACTTTGAATGATTAATTAACTTTTTTTTCCTTCTTTTTCTATGCTTTTTCGCACGAATTTGGAGCTTTTTTTATCCGTGCTTTCCTTTGGCGCGCGTGATTTCGTAGCATACGTCATAAGTGGTCAGCGCGTGCAGAGATCGGTTTATTTCGTTTTAAATGGCTCAAATGTGCATCTCAACACGCTGGGGTGGTCGTGATGTTGCCACGATCGATTGGCGATTCTGTGGGACGTGCTGTTGCGTCAAAAAAAAAAAACATCTCTAAATCGACACATAAGAGCCGCCCCGTGAAGAGTTTTTGGCCGTCCGTGACATTTTGTATCAGTTGTGCAAAATGCAAATAAATTAAGCGGATTTCGTGTTTGGGAAAATGTTTATCGTTTCAGCTTGAATGCATTCTGCTTTGTTGGTGAGATGCATCCCACTGGATAAATATTAATGTTAACATACTCTAAGTGGTTGTAGTCAGATATGATGGTTATAAAACGTTAGAAGTCTTTATTTCATCTGTTGTGTAAAATGTTAACACAAAACTGAAAAGTACGGAAAAAATAATACTCAAAACTACTTCATACGATTTTTTTCACTGTGATAAGATTTGAAAAGTGATACTTCCGTCGCCAGTCTCGACTCAACAGCTAGCCTGAAAATGCCACCGTATTCTCGTAAAACCACCGAAGAGGAAACGATGACGAAAGTTCAACAGTCCAAAGTCTAGAGGTGGCCGGCGAGTGCGTGTACTCTCAGCACAGCCCTCAAGAAAAGGTATCCACTACATTCCACTCGAGCGACTAAAACGCTCATCCGTATAATGCTAAAGAACTGGAGCCAGTGCTATTGGACGTGGTGTTGAGACACATTCTGACACTTGAAGTACGAGATTTATGTTTAATCTTTGATTTTGTTTTAAAAAAAATTAAGCGAAAAATTAAAACACATTTGAACTATTTGAATATTTTGTATTACTTTAATTAAATTTCGTTGAGTTAAATATTCGTTCATCATTGTAAAAAATTTGATTTTGCTCAGATGTGTTCATGATGTTTTCATTTTTCAAGCTGTTCAACTCTAGGTTATATACATTGGTGGCCCACCGCGGTAAGGGTAAACACCAAGTGCAAGACAAGTGCTCTCGTTTCAGACCTCCAGCCAAGAAGTGGATCGCTGGATGGTATGGTTTACAAGCGCGCTCACGCACAGAGACCCTACACACTACACCTTGTCTAGTGCTTTGTGTGTCGCAAAAGACGGGTATTAATTTCATTGTTTTTGCTCGTTTTGTGCACTTAGTGAGTGTGCTTCAACTATTTTTGAACAAATAAGACGGAGTTGCTCTTGTTTGCGTATACAAGAGCTTCAAAACATGATACGTTCCTTATGAGATGAAGGCAAATCGGTAGAACACTACTATTTTTATAAAACTATTTCTTATGATTAATTCTGCAAAAAATTGCCATATTACAAATCCAATAAACATTTCAACATAAAAAAGTCTGCAATCACAAAAAAACCCTCAATTGCCCAATCTCCAGCTACTACTCGTACTAAGCAATCAAACAAACACGCAACCAAAAACAAATCCCGCTGCCAATAGTAAATAATTATGTATACCTACCAATCGCCAAACAAAGCCAAATGTCACACACAAACTTTTCTCCTTCGACTGGTGCACCGTTCCGTTCAAGCGATCCCCTACTCGAAGCCTCGAAATGCCATCGTTCGTTGGGTTGACAAATTTGGACCCATGCCATGCTATACTTACCCCTATACTTGTGCCGCCCCAAAGTTGGACGACGAGACCTTTCTCCTCTGGCAACTTCCATGCGCCGAGAAGGTCACCTGTCCCCTCGTTTGGTTTACCGGTGGATACCAGATTACGCAAAACTTTAACGCACGAGACTTGCACGGTTTAAGACGGTTTGAAAAATTGGCTCTTTTTTAATGAGCTCTGTTTTCAATTGAATAGTTTTTATTATTTTTTTCACGTGGATATACCAAATACCGAATTATCATACTTTCGTTGCAAAATCGGCAAGTCTGGCATTTGTCCCCGTAAAAGAGGGGATCATTCCCAACGTTTTGCGGGGTAAATCGAAATATTCCGTCGGGTGAGCAGACAAACTTTTTATGAAGATTTTTTATTGATTTTATAGGATATTTTTTTGAAATTACTTCTAAAATCAAGCTTAACGTATCTTGGTTATCAAATTAACTTAATAAAATACTTTTATGTGAGCATATGGACAATTAAAATGTATCAAAATATAGCACCAAAAACTACTAAATACCTCACGTGATTTCAAAAAAATATGTTTTAATCATCTTGTCCGACACTCTGACATTTTTAGACATTATTGATGCAAAAAAATATGTCAGAGTGCAAAACAGTTTGCAGAACAAGTTAAAAAAAAAAACAATAGTAGCTTTTAATGTCTGAATCTGTCATAGTCATAGCGAGAGGTTTCAAAAAGATTGTTTTGGAAATCTAATGTACTAAAAGTTATCTTTAAAAACTTCAAGTTTAGCATTTTAAATAAAAAAAAAATGTGTGCTCAGAATATTTTTATGAGGTTAATTTGGTTTACAAGATACTTTCAACTTGGCTTTTGGAGTAATTACAAAACTTTTGTTGGTATTCAAATATTGGCAAAATATGATACATGGAGTCTTTCATGGAATATTCATGAGAAATTTGACGAATATTAGAGCAAAAGTGTATCGTTTGTAAAATAGTTTTTTTTTAAAACCTCAGATTTTTGGTATTTGGCCAAATATGATTGTTTTCAGTGCATTGTTAAACCACCCTCTTTTAAAAATGCAATTCTCCTGAAAACCGGAAATGTTTTATTTTTTTTTGATTTGGTAAAATTGCCAATTTTTTTTAATATGCGTTCTAGGGAACCAGTGAGCTAATGAAAAGAATGAACAAATTACTTTTGTCAAGGGCATGAAATATTTATTATTATTTAATCTTCAAGTAAGTTTATAATTTATTTTCAAAGTCCCCTAAGGCCGTTGCTAATATTTTTTGGAGTTTATGTCCCTCGACTATGACCAACGTCGAGGGGTGGCAAAAAAAAAATAGATTACAAGTCATGGTTTTAATATTTTGATAAAAATGTATTTTAAAATGCATGTTACACCTGTCCAGTTTTTTGTTGGTTGCACACACACGCACACATGCACACACACGCATGTTACACCTGTCCAGTTGATTTGCAATCATTAGTTTTTAAAATAACGAAATATTGACGAAATATATTTTTTTCACTAAAAAAAACTTCTTGCTGTACTATTTTCAGAAAATTCACAGTACTTTAAGACAAGCTCAAATGTTTTCAGCTTATTCGTTATTCGTCTATTTCCATTAAAATTTTGAATTTTTCGGGCCGAGGTTCACGAACTTTGAAAAATATTAGCAAAGCCTTAAAAATATCTAAAAAAATAGTAAATAAAAAAACGTACCTTGTGAACTGTTAGTAATAAAAAGTCAAGTTAAAAAATCGTTTTTTTTCCGTGTACCTTAGGGTGGTCCAAATTCGGGTTACCTCCGGTGCTACCCCCTAAGATCAAAGGATTGGCTCAAGAGCGTCCAATTCCCGTTTCCCGAAAACTTTGTAAATTTCTCGAGAATTTCCGAAATTCAAGCAAAAGTATAAATTTTTAACATTTTGGTACCAGTGTTATGAAAATATACAAAAAAAAAAATGAGAAAACCTAATTTTATTTTATTCATTTCAATCTACTGTTCATAATAAACTTATCAGCTTGTCCGTAAATTTCATTTGTGTGTGTGTGTGTGTGTGGTCCAATCCAATACCCGCTGGCCGGCAGCGAAATTATGGGAAAGTATAATTTGTATCAGACTTGGGTTATGCTGATACAGATTATCTCAGTCCCGGGTATTAGGTGGTGACAGCCCTCGCGCTGCTTCCAACGACCCATTTCAGAATGACAGAGCTCCTTGCGGTCCAATTCCGAGGTCGCTGGGCATTGTTCGGCCCCGCCTAAACATAGAAGCAAGCATCTGAAGGAAACTCGATCTATATTTAGACTTCCAATCCCCTCAGGCAAATCAGGGATCAGCGCGTATTTAATAATATGAGAAGAAGAGATAACATGTTTCAACACTACGGATCAATTCACTGCTAGAGTGTAAACCTTCTGATGGCCAACTGCTTAGCGTCCCAGACCACCACCAATCCAAAGGTGTGAGTTCGAATCTCACCTGATTCATTTTAGTTTTTATTCATATTCAAATTCCTGATTCCAAATTTCAAAGGTACCGACCGGGATTTGATCCCTGAACCTTCTGCTTGGGAGACAGAAGCCGTAACCATTAAGCCACGGAGCCGGTTGAATGGGACGTGGTTCTCTGTATGGCTTTTTGCGAGATGAGAGCAGAGGACAACAATCATCTCAACGTTTCCACTCTACCCGGGCTAACGACCGGCAGTTCCAGTTCACGATGATTTCCCTTCATATGTTAAAAACCACTTATGATTTTGGCACATATTCCGTTTGTCAGCGTTTCCTGTCATTACTGGCGGGAAAAATCTACGTGGAATCAGCTGTGCAGACCTCATGTGTGACAGGAATGCAAGTTTAGCGACTCCCACGCGCAGCTTGTCCGTAAATTTCATTTCAAGGTTTATTTCAGATAATATTTATTTCTGAATCATTCACAACTAGCAATAGAACTTGCTTATTTGTTGGGCAAAAAAATTATGGGTCATTCCAGGTCAACTGAGTACACTTTTGGACTCGACCTTCACCGATTTGGACCAAACTTGGAGGAAACGTTCATCTATCGATAGTTAACAGAAATCCCAAGTTTGGTGCTGATTGGACCATCCCTCTATTTTTGGCACCACCCTCTTTTTTGACGATTTTCTAAAAAACTTTTTTTTCTTTTAATCATAACTTTGCAACTATTTGAGCAAAAGACTTTCTACAGGTTGCATTTTATAGAAAATTGTCCAAGGAATTCGATAAAAATAAAATTTTAACCCTTAAATGCCCACTAATATTATATTTTAACGTTTTAAGTATTAAAATTCAGTTTTGACCGATTCCTTATATTTTAATTTGTTTTATTTTATCACCATCGTGTTTCCCGGACAATTTTACATAATAATCAATGTAGACCTCAAACTAAAATGAACTATTGGTGAGATACAGCGATTTTACTGAAAAAAGTTTGATTTTGCGCAGCACTCGGAAGTACATGGTGTACTTTTCAACAAAAAGGGATGAATCCCGCATAGTTCGGTTTTTATATGTGAGAAACTTATTTCGGATTTGAATTCATAGGACAGAGTGCAGCGCAAAATCAAACTTTTTTCAGTAAAATCGCTGTATCTCGCCAATAGTTCATTTTAGTTTGAGGTCTACATTGATTATTATGTAAAATTGTCCGGGAAACACGATGGTGATAAAATAAATAAAATTAAAATATAAGGAATTGGTCAAAACTGAATTTTAATACTAAAAACGTTAAAATATTATATTATTGGGCATTTAAGGGTTGAAATTTTATTTTTATCGGATTCCTTGGACAATTTTCTATAAAATGCAACCTGTAGAAAGTCGTTTGCCCAAATAAGTGCAAAGTTATGATTAAAAGAAAAAAAAGTTTTTTAGAAAATCGTCAAAAAAGAGGGCGGTGCCAAAAATAGAGGGATGGTCCAATCAGCATCAAACTTGGGATTTCTGTTAACTATCGATAGATGAACGTTCCCTCCAAGTTTGGTCCAAATCGGTGATGGTCGAGTCCAAAAGTGTTCTCAGTTGACCTGGAATGACCCTTATGCTATTATGGAACGAAAATAAACCATTTTATTTTTGGTGACCTTTTTTTAACGAAAATTGTTGTTCCAAGATCAAAATTGAGATTTTTTTACATTTTTGTTTACCGTGAAGAATTGGATAAAAATTGAATTGATATCAGTAAATTTTTCAAAGAGGGTTGTGCAAGAAGAATTAGTTTCACAGTATTCAAGGAATTACAGCTTGAAGTCAAACAATTATGAAGCACTGCAGCTACCAAGGGCGTAAGAGGGTTAAATTTGAAAAACGTGTATCGTTTAATTTAAACCACTGTTTGCACTATTCAAATTGTTTTAACATAAGAGCAATTCTCTACCAAAACCGGAAATGGATTTTGTTTGTATTTTTTTTGATTGCAAATTCAATTTTACAAAAAAAAAGTCAGGTAAATTTGTTTTTTGTATAAAATTTGTTTTTTTTTCCAAAAATCACAATTTTTTCAAAAATACATAGCTCGGCGGCAGATTTTTTGACCATACTTCTCTATAGCTCAAAAGTTGCTGGTTTTGGTGCCCTAAAACTTATCAAAAAATCTCGAAAATCAAAAAATATGTATTTTGAGAAATTGAGTTTTTGTGAAAAAAAAGTTAATAAAAAATCGGTAATTTTTTTTCCGTGTAGCTATTTATTTCTCAATAGTCCTCAACAATACCTACAACTTTGCCGAAGACACAAAATTGATCAGAAAATTCACTCCAAAGTTACAGCTGTTTGACTATTCACGTATCATTTTTGTATGGATAGCTCCCAAAATTGTATGGAGACTTGTATGGGTGAACCAATGACACAAAATAGCTTCTTTGGTCATAGGGAAGGCTCCCACAAAGTTTGAGCCAAATAAAAAAAAACAAAAAATAAAATGGTCGAAATCGGCCGATTTCGTATTGCTCATAAGTTATTTATTATGGTAAATCATATGAAAGTTGCCAAAGAATGCAAACATATTTCAAAAAACTCGCTTCATATATTGAAAAATTTGAGTTGTGATTTCATGAAATAGTGTTCCAAGTTAAAAAGCACGAGAAGTTAGAATTTCAAGGTAAATTCAATGATTATCTATTTATTCACAAGGTGAAACCAGTAATACTTGTTCAGGAAAAAGTGATTTGCCTTGAAAATAATAATTTCTGCATTATTCACTAGGCAATATTCCAAATTTGAGCTCATTCTTACCACGGTAACCCCTATCTATAATCCCTTGAAGTTTGTATGGGGAAAATCGTCAAAATTTATGGAGAAAAGCAACATTTTCAGATTTTTAGCTGAAGAGGGCGAAGTAGTTGTCCGAACCTTTTCACTTTCCTGAAAAAAAAACATATTTTTAGATTTTCTTTTCCAGTGAAGTTATTGAGTTCCGAAGGAAATGCGAAATTCTAGAGAATTTCTTATATCAAAAAACGACACAGATTTCGATACACATGTGACATGACTCAACAATATTCTGAAACCCATTTGCCCGCAAGAGATAAATAACCTTCAGGGGTTTCCCGGACCACCAACCCAAAGGGAAATTGACCAATTTGGAAGTTATGGCATTTTTCGGATGAATAATTTTATAACAACACTCCGCAAGGGGACACTTTTTCTTCTTTCTCACTATTTGTGTATTTGTGTGTGCGTATGCATTTTTATTAGATTTCCACGTCGTTTCTCTTATTTACAAATTTGACATCCAGCTCCTTGCTCATTTAGTCAGCCAATATTTACACATTTTTCGATGCTTGTTTCCAAATCGCGTCACACATCATCTGAATGACTTTTGTTTTATTTGTTTTTATTACATTTTCATACCCTACAATTGATTAGCGTAACTTTATTTGTGATTGATTGCTTAAGTGTAAAGCTAAAATTGATTCTTTTAAATTGTTCTTTTTTTCTATACATTACTTACAACAATAGTATACAGTGTAAAATGAGGGACGGATCCGATTGGAGGGTACAGATTAAAATAAAATAAACACTTTTTTGTTTTAAATAAACCCAGAGCACGTGACTTTGATTGTGTTGCGTAACATTTCACTAAATAGCCCCTACCCGTGAACCACGCCAATTGATCGAACGATTTGATCAACTGATTTTTTCGGGGGAGGTCATTACCGATTCACGTGTGTGGGGTGTGTTGGGTGTTTCTCACGTGTGGAGTAATTATTTCGAGGGGTAGAGGACGAGGGGGTGATTTCTTAAATTGCTGCCCGCCCCACGTCGGATCGGTTGTTGATCTTGTGGTGGCTAATTTCGTGAAAGTGTTGCCAGTTAAGCGCGGCAATTTCCGGTTCGATCGGTGAACGATTGTGGTTGATCGAGCAGATTTGGGTTTGATTGGGGGGTGGTTTTTGGTTACCGAATGTGATTGGGTTTTCGGTTTGTTTTGCTCGATAGGATCTGGTGATGGATTTTGGATCAAAGTAAATCAGTTAGTTGATCCGGAGAGGTCTCTTGGTGTTAAGAGGTTAATCCACGGATAGAAATATTGTGAGCGAATCCATAACATCACTGTATATCAATTCGAATCCAAATGTTTTTTCGTAATCGATAATTTTTTTCTTCAAAGTGAACAAAATGTTGTCGGTTTCAATAACATCTGAAGCAAATCGTCACTGTCGTGCTAACTTCACGTATGTCGATGGCCAAATTGAGTTAAGAACGCCATTTTGTGTAGCTCACAATGTCTCACCTTTTGACCTTCACAGATCCCCAAAATTCGATTTCAATCCTGAGATATTCAATAAAAACCGAAAAAACTCCGTGCATTTTTGTCACTTTTCATATGAAAGAAGTTTCAATCTTTTCGTGCTATCTTGTCACTCCCTGAAAATTGATGTAAGCGCGACAATTGGCCAAAGGGATTTCAGGTCAGAACGCGTTTGACACAAGTACGAGCTCGACTACCGTAAACATTTGTAATTATAACGCGGGACTCATGCAACCAAATTCTACCAAACTTCAGGGCGATGAACAGAATGGTCAACCCAACAAAACGTGTTTGCTGTTGTTAACATTGCGTGGTCTAGTTTTTCTTTATTCAAGGTCAAACGTAAAACGAGTTTTTCTTGAAACGTCAAAAAGCGACTTGCGACAAGATAGCACAATAACGTCAAATGTTTTGTTTTCGCAATCGATAACATTTTTCTTCAAAATTGAATTTATGATTTTTTCAAACATTCTGCTTACAGAATTTCTATCCGTGCATGGATGTCAAAATCTGCTTACAGGAAATTTTGAAGAACTCTCAATATTGATGGAATATTTTTAAAGGTAGCTTTTTTACAATTATTTTTGGAAGTGAGAACAGGTATCAATTTCTTTCCAGTAATTGTTTTTTAGATCGATCGAATAAACGTTTTTTGGCAGCTCCATGTCAATATTCTAAAATTTGAATTTTTAAAAGGGATTTTCTGATCAATGTGGTGTCTTTTGTTGTAGGTATGATAAGATAAATCAGAAAAATCAGGCACACTTTAAATACACCACTTCAATTATAATTTTTTTATTCGCTCCAATTTTTTTTTCGCGAAGAGTGAAATTTTCAAAAAGGGTACAGAAAAGGATACTTTACTGCCACAGTTTTTGAAAATCAGGGTATTTTCTATAATCATTTTTCAAAACAAAGTTAAATAAGAAAAGAAAAAACAGTTTAATTTTTTTGATAAAATACACCTTTTTCGTGTTTTAGCAACTTTGCACGTTAGGTCTGGAAAAAATGTATATTTTTGATTTAGTAAAAAAAAATGTTTCAATGTTTGTTCCTCGCTGAAAATACATTTTTTGAATGTTTGAAACAATCCTCTATAATTTTGATGCTTGGATATAAAAAATCATAGAAGTTGTAGTCGAGATAGAAAAATTTCAAAGAATTGAACGTGAGAAAATGATTTTTTATGTGTTTTCAAATTAGCGTAAGTCTTGATCGACGATTTCCTGCAAATATTAGTCTTATTTTCAATTAAAAAAAAATCTTTGTAAATTTTTACAATTATATCAATAGAAATATTTCAAAATTTTAAAATAAAGGATATTATTTTAAAAAGACCTAATATACAATTTTAGAGCAATATCTCTAATTTCCTCAATTTAAGTTTTTTGTCAGATATTCTGAGTCCGAAAATTATTGATGAGAATTTTTTTAGCTACTCGAAAAAAAGAAAACAGTTCCATGTACACTTTGGAAAGAAAACAAAAAATATTCTTATTATAACCATAAATTCACCCTGAAATGGCTTTAACACAAAATTGGTGCATTTTATTGAAAAAATAAGGTACTTTTCGATTTCGATGTTGCGTTTCAAAATGATTTCATGAAATTGTTAGAGATCATTTTTTCTATTTTTGAAAGACGTTGAATTTTCAAAAAAATCAGATGGCTAAAAAGTTGCCATTTTTGTTCCCCTAAAACATAAAATAAAGTTCAAGGTTAATTGGAAATCTAACCATTTGCTAAAAAAGATAATAAAAAATCAGGTTTTTTAGAGTTTTTCTATGTTTTTTTTAAAATATTTCCCATCATAACCTTTAACTTTTCGAAATACCAATCAATAAAATTCATCTAGCACGGAAAAAAACAGTTTCCAAAACCGTGAACATACGATCCTGAAATTCGGAACCATGAACAAAGTGTTTTAATTCCATATTTGAAAGCGTACCATGCACGATTTTGGGAACTGATTTTTTTCGAATATTTTTATACATTTTTGTACAGCTAAAGTCAAAACTGTATGGACGAACCAATGCACAGTGGTCCAGATCGCAAAATTAAGTGGAAAATGGATTTTCCGTTAAAAGGGGAAGTTTTGGAGCTTTCGTGTCTTGAGAAGAGTTGTTGCATATGGAAAGGGGCAACTTTTGGTTTGGTTGGAAATTAGGGTGGTTCACTATTAGGGTGATTTTGAAAATTTTTGAAGGAATATTTTTGGGAATTTTTCTCTCTTCAAAAAAGTTGTTGGGCTTGCCAATCCAAGTAACTTTGTCGAAGACACCAAAATTTTATCTCGTAATCTACGCCTTCTACCACCAAATTTATAGAAAGCATCTGAGCAAACCTTCTAAAATCAGTTTTTCGAACGTGGCAATTCAGGGTTAAGATTTAGAGAAAAGTGGTATTGGGGGCACTTTTAGAGCTCTAAAAAACAAACATTTTAATTTTTTGACAAGTCAATTTGGACTTAAGGGTCAAAAGTTACAGTGATTTTATGGTAAAAAAGATGCAAATTTAAAACTTAAATATCTTGAAAAGGCCCAAGCCAAATTTTAAGCGCCAGGTTGCATTTGAAAGGAGTGATCCAGCACTACAAACGCTGACAAAATCTCAGGGGTGTTTTTCTTCTAACTCGAGATATCTTCATTTAAAAAAGTCTAATTTTCAAGGGGAAACCTTATGGAATCACCCTAACGAATTTCGAAAATTGTCCAAATATATGTTTTTCCATGCAATTTTGCCCGCTGAATGTGAATCTGCCCTCAGAATTGACCCAAAGTTTCGAAAAATCGATTTTTGGTCATATTTTGAGTTTAAATGATAATTTTACATGGAAAATGAAAGTGTTTGTTTTTCAGAGCTCTAAAAGTGCCCCGAATACCACTTTTTTCAAAAACTTAACCCTGTATTGCCACGTTCAAAAAACTGATTTTAGAAGGTTTGCTCAGATGCTTTCTATAAATTTGGCGTAGATTACGAGATAAAATTTTGGTGTCTTCGACAAAGTTGCTTGGATTAGCAAGCCCTACAACTTTTTAGAAGAAAGTAAAATTACCAAACATATTCCTGAAAAGTTAGATTTTCAAAATCACCCTAATAGTGAACCACCCTAATTTCCAACCAAACCAAAAGTTGCCCCTTTCCATATGCAACAACTCTTCTTAAGACACCAAAGCTCCAAAACTTCCCCATTTTACGGAAAATCCATTTTCCACTTAATTTTGCGATCTGGACCACTGTGCAATGATACAAAATGCCATCTTTTATCATAAGAAAGGCCCCTAAAATTTTTTATTAGACAAACTTATTAGTGATGTATTTTTGCACTTAGATTTCTTAGCTTTAGTAAAGATTTACTTTACTTTTAGGAATTCCTGGAATAGTATTAAAATAAGAAATTAAATCTTTCTACGAAAAAATCCACTCTGGAAATAATAAGGAACACCAGATCCACCCTGAAAGTTCAACTCCACTTTCTACTGTTGGAAAAAGGTTTTGATTTTAATAAGAAGTATTTTAATTTCTTCTAAGACGAGCAACACTTGAAAAAATAGTATAATAAAATTTAGTAAACAAAAGGAAATATTTCCCCTCGATCACTTACTGGTAAAGGCTAAAAAATGGCTCGTTAATCACAAATGAGTGGTGTTTATGTGTAGTGTGTTTTTTGCTTTCGTTGTCTAACATTATATAGAGGTTCTATAATACAGTTCGATAACATATATTTATAGCCGAGAGTACGTCCAGGACCACATGGGGAAGGTAAGTCGCGCGACCTGATTTGTCCCGGGTTCAGTCCACTTGCCGCCACTGTTGGCAAGCCACGGAGTTCCACGTGATCACTATCTTCGGGGCTGGGGTTTTTTGTTGTGGTGACGAGAAAATTGGTACCGATCGAAAGGTTCGTTTAGTGGTTCAAAGTGCACAATGGGTCAGATTGGTGTGAAATTTGGCCAACATTGTTTTTTTAAAGGTAGTTCGTTGAGTAGTTTTGGCCAGGTTTTAAATCACTGTTCCATCGAGCTGTGTGTTCCGTACTCTAGTCTCACGTGTGTCGCGTGTTCTGGCAAGTGTTTTTCAACGTGTGTTTAGTTGTTATGTTTTTCGTAAACGGTTTTGCTGGTTCTGGGTTGCTTGCACTTTTGAACGCTGTCATTGCTGGCACAGTCGTCTGGAGTCTAAACGCAACATTATGCATGTTTTTCCCGAGTGTTCGTTGGTTGGTGCAAATAACAAATTATTTCCGATAATTGCACGAAATAATTGATATTTGCTGGGTTGTAGTTTGTCGTTTGGTACTGGTCCCCTCCCCCCTCGTTTCTCGTTGAGTTTTGGCGTATTTTGTATCCGCATGGTCAAACGACCTGCACGGTGGCGAACGCGCTGAACGTGACCTTTTTCGGGAATTCACCGCCACTGCCGGTGCTGCTGGAGGATCCTCCTCCGGCGCCGCGGGGCGAGCTTGACTTGATGACCGGCTTGAGCGGGGGCCGCGGCTTTGCCGTCAGCAGACCGGCCGAGGTGGCCAGATCGCGGAGCTTCTGGGAGATGCCGCTGCCGGTGCCGCCACCCCCGGTGAAGGACGACGATTTGTTCGACGGGGCTATCAACTGGGGCAAGGCGGTCGGTGTGATGTACCTGTGAAGGGAGAAAGAGAGTAAAAAGGAAAAGTTAGTTGTATTTTATATGAAGAATTTCGACATGAGAAGAATTTTAAATGGTATCCAATCAAAACGCTTGCCAAGTTACCTATTAAGTAAAAATATTGTTCAACAGGATTCTGAAACGAATAAAAATATTGTTCAACAGGATTTGAAAAAAAATCTGATTTCGGAATGGGGCTTTTATTCTCATTTAAAAACTAACAACCAAAACAGGTCAAATAAAAAAGCGCTACCGATCCACGCTCGCAACAAAAAAAGACCTCAATAAAATAAACAAGCAGACAGATTAAGTCACCAGCACGTATTAAACGATCATTAGGCCCTATTAGGGGCTCGCATTTATATGTTTGCCATAAACTTCAGCGTCACCACACCGCAAATCATAACTTAACGACAAATGGTTATGAAAACTGCGCAAACAAACCTCCATGGTTTATGAATTCGAATGCCATTGAGGTTTGCTGTTGGCTTTTTGAGCTTGGGTTTTGCCTTTTTTTTTGACACAGTGATCTTTGAAATGTGCAAATTGAAGCATATTTAAGGCCTTCTTAATTGCTACATAATTGTGTTCATAAATCTACTTAATTTTACATATTATTTATTCTTTAGGAGACACAAAAGAAAATTAGTTCAAAATTACAATAAAGATGTTTTTTCCTAAGAATGCGCCAATATTACTCAATATTGAACCTAATGAAGTGTTATCTAAAGCGTAAATACCTGCATCTCATTTGTTGACAGCTGGTAGCGAGCATTTAAAACAAACATTCGCTTAAATTAAAAAAAAAAACGTAACATTCCTCGTACTTATCACGTTTTTTTCTCTCGCAAAAGCCTTCATGTGCAATAACCCCTCCGTCTTGGGGCCCACCTCTGGGAGTCAGAACTTGTTTTCTCCACGGTTAGTAGCAGGGCGAGAGCAATTACCACTTGGACAAACTATTCCATTAATCTCAATCACTCAACCTGCCCCACAGCTTTCGGCCATATTGTACCAACCGGTGGCTGGTAAGGTGATTATTTTTTCATCAAATCTTATTTTTTCGCGATCTGTTGAATAGTGTGGTCTTATAACTTAACATAGATTTTGAAACCAAAATTAGCATGGAAAATCTTACCTAGTTTAAATCTAGGGCTTAAAAAAATACATTTTCGTGTAAAGGTGGATCACCCTACTGTTGGCCCAGAAATCCCACGAGAATTGATGACTAGAACCGGGTGGCAATTGCTCTACAAATTCTCCGCACCGGTCGAAACGGTTTTGCAAACTGCTACCTGTAGAAAACTACTGTAGCTCGCGGTAGCCAACACGACCTATCACTTAACCGCACGACTATACTCTTGTCCTAACCAGGGGTCAATTTGCTTAGAAGTAACAACCAGAAAGGGCACATTTTGGAGTTCAAGTGGTAACCGGCGGGTGCCAAATGACTCGTGTGAAACACCTCCAGCACCATAGTCCGGTCAGCGTTCTGCAACAACTAGACAAGGTGGTCTCGTGCAAGGTCTGGTTTTCGCCTACCCTTAGGGAGCACACCTCGGGAGGGTGTTTGACCCAGCCAGACATGCAAATCGAGGGTGGTCGAGGCACTTGCTGCTGCTGCTGTTTGCAGGTGAAATGATTGGCAGTTTGCATAATGAAATCGATGGTGGCGTGGCGTGAGCTTTTGTGGGAAAATCGAACGATGGACAACTCAATTAGTGTCGGATTAACGTGGGCTTTAATGGTTTCAGGGGAGAGTATTAATGTACTCATGCGGTGATGTAACACAAGAACTAGACGGTTTGTTTGACAAGTTAAGCTGTTGATCAAAGGCTTAAGGTTCATTACACATATGCGACACAATTTAATATCTCTTCCTAATGTGTTTTCTTTTCAAACCATTTGTTTGTTGTATGGGTTATTCAAACCAAAAAAAATCAATAGAAGTAAATATTCGAAAATCTGTAACTTTTGAAGGAATTTTCTGATCAATGTTGTGTCTTCGACAAAGTTGTAGGTATTGATGACGACTGTTCAGAAAAAATAGGTACACGGAAAAAAATCTTGCCGATTTTATAATTAACATTTTTTTAACATAAACTCAACTTTAGGGGACCAAAACCCGCAATTTTTGAGCCATAGAGAAGTAGGGTAGAGTAGTCATCAATGAGACACGGGGAACAATGATAAAATGGCTCTCACAAGACGTTGTTTCAACCATTCAGGCTCATATTTGGGGGAAAGGTGTGTCTACTAGATACACGTCTGCCATAATAGTGGCTTTGGTTATGGAAGCTCCCTTGCAAAGTTCTTCATACATGTTTGATTCTGGGGTGTAAAAGTAAATTATGACTAAAAATTACATTTTCGCTTATAGGCTGCCATTAACACAAAAACTAATATTTCTCCAAATTCCTTTCGGCATTTCACAGGGCATGAGTTGGGCTACAATGTCCTTTAATTAGGTTTGACTAAAATTTAGAATATACCCAGGATCCAGGGCTGTCTCATTGTTCCCCACTCCTTTCAGCCCATAAGTAACAATGAGACACTTCGATTTTTCTTCATTAAACTTTTCAAAATATATAGAAATCTTTCAAAACATGAAATGGAAGTGATTTTTGACATATTTATTGAGTTTGAACTTCATTTAACCTAAAATATAAAGCTATTTGGTAAACTATATGGATTTTACAATATTTAAATACTTTTTAGTATAACTTTTGTTAATTGAAGTTTCGTGTTGACAAAATTGCTTGAAAATGTTAAGCCAAGTCATCTGCAATGGAACAATATAAAAACATGATGTTTTACTAGTAAAGTATTGATTTTTGTAGAGTGTCTCATTGTTCCCCAGCTGTTGTGTTCCTGCCAAGTGCGTCTACAATGAGACAGTTGAATAACTCTGGCTGTAGACGTCAGATCGATCTCATATTTTGGTCAATGTTAGAACAAACCAAAAGAAAGAAAATGCCACAAAAAGCTCTTTAAAAATGCTGATGAAAAAATGCAAAAATCGTTGAAGTTTAAAAACCAAATCAATAAGACACTATTGATGACTACCCTACCCTACGGTCAAAAAATTTGCCGCCCAGTTGTGATTTTTTGAAAAATAGTGATTTTTGGAAAAAAAAATCAAAATTTCTAACATAACATGTTTGTTACATCTTTTTTTTATGTATATTTGAATTTGCAATTGAAAAGTACTTTAAAAGTAAAGGCGAGTATGCAGATCGGAAGGAAAGGGGTCAAGAAACAGCTTTACGAACAGCAGAACAAAGGAGAGGGAGCGATTTCTTGCGGCTTTTCTCCACCTCTCTGACTTGCTTGCGCTGCCACTGTTGCCCATTTGATTTTTTTCTTGACCGGTTCCTTCCGAAGTGCGTATACCGCTTAATGTAATACAGATTATTTGATAAAGTGCCTCGTTTTCAAGATATAGCCACCGAAAGTTTGATTTCAGTTAGATATTTGTAGTTTTCGATTTTTAAAAATAGTGATCATGAGGGAAAAATTCTAAAAACATTTGTCTTGAAAAGTTCAGAAAATTTGCTATAAAATTGTCTAAGAGACATTGAAGACATTGAACATTGAAGGACATCTGGTTGCTGAGATACAGTGAATTAAAGAAAAATAAATAGGATAATTGATGAATTCTAAGTCTCACCCAAACAACTCTCCATTTTCTTATGCCGATGTCTCTGCAACAAATGGTCCGATTTTCAATGTTAAAAAATGAAACATTCGTGAAATTTTCCGATCTTTCCGATTTTTTTTATTTTTTGAAGCAAGACTTACATTTTAAAAGGGCCAAACATTCAAAATTATGCCCTTTTGTAATGTTAGGCTTGATTAAAAAAATGTTTAAGTAAAGATCGAAAATTTCACGAATATTTCAAGAGTTACAGATTTTCGAATTTTTACGTACCAAAGTTTGAGCATAACAAAAAAAACCAAGGTTGTTAACGATAAAATTATCGAGCTTCGATAACGATAACGACAACGATAATCTATCGTTATCGTTATCGTTACTACGATAATTCTATCGGCGATAGTTTTATCGACGATAACGGAGATAACTTATATTTAATACATTTCTAAAATGTGTCCCGCCCGTGTGGATCAATCGGACCGCGCACAGGACTCCAATCCAGAGGTCGCCGGTTCGAATCCCGCGGCGGGCGCTCTAAAATTCTTTGTGTAAATATGGGTATTCGGCGCTGTCGCTCCGTGCCGTACTTTCATACACTTAGGAGCCCAGGGCGGCGAAGTCCTTGTAGATAAAAAGGAAGACACTAGTGGTTGGTACTAGCAATGGTGGCCGACAGCTATAAAGTCAACTTCGTTTTTTCATGGGATTGTAAGCTAGGTAAATAAACAGAATAGAAATTATTAAGATTATAAAATCAGCTTCAATGAAAGAAGAACAACTTAAAACAATATAAGTAAAGTTTTGCATTGAGGGTTTTACTACGTTTACTCAAGAGGTTGCACCAATTTATGGTTTGTTTACCTTACTCATTGGCAAATCAAATAAGCCTTTTATACACCCAATACCTCAATGTGCATAATTTAACACCATTCATGTCGACGTCAAACCGGGGTTTGGACCTCCCATAAAACGACCTGCTGCTGTCGTGTCGCGTCACATCAAGGGGCCTCCTATCGGGTCGTAAAATCATACCACATTTTCAATCACGTCCAGCTTAGTCACGGTTCAGCCCCTTCGGATAATCCGGCATATATTGATCAATAGCTTGGAAAAACGTCTTCTTGGTGGGTAGCAGCAAGTCTTGTTACATCATCAACGCGGCGGCGATGGGTCATAAAATTGTCACCCATCGTTTTCGTTGGCAACACTTGTATTGGTCACCGGCGGTAGCCGGTGTGTCGTCAACCTGGTTGTAAAACCGATGAAGCCCTTGAAACTGATCATGGTGATTTGGAGAAGAGGCTTGGGTTAGTAGTTGTTGTTGTAAGCAAGAAATGTCCACGTTTGCTGAACCCATACAATCTTCACGAAGACCTTCTACCCTACCCATCTCGTCTAAATTTGCAAAATGACATAATCCTGTTAGCAGTACAAATCGGTGTGATCTTCATAAGTCAACACAAGTCGCGAACTCCACCTCATGGGTAGGGGAGGTCGCTCAAGGGTAGAGCGAGCAGCAAACCGTTTTGTAAGGTGCTCAAATATTTGCAGACTTGCTGACTGACTCTGACTGCAGAGCAAAATTATTCATTGTGTGTGGTTAGTGAAATCACGCGCGTTCGTGGTCCAGTGGCCTCTTGACACAGCCGCGGACCCGACCCCTTAATCTCGTCAAGATCTCAACCCTCCAAGGCACTTTTCTTGTTGCGGACGGTTTGGGGCTATTTTGTGGTTGGTCAGTGCAGCGTCGTGGTGGCCAACACAAGTCTACAAGTGGTTGGAAGGTGCTTTGTTTAATCGATTTTCGAAATTGTTTTTTTGCACGATGGCTGGATGTTTTTGCCCTGCGTGTGTAAAAACCTTCAAATTGATTTTCTCTTAAAGCAGCTCTCGTGCGAAGGTTGAGACTTGCGACACCGGACTTAGATGATGCAGGTTTGGAATAGGTAGGGATTTAGTAAAAACAGTCGTAAAAATAACTTTAAAATGAAAAGCATTCGAACCTCTCCGATACCAATGAAACTTTGTGGACATGTTATCCTAGTCTAATATATGGTATTTTTGTGTATATTGAGCAAGTTGTATCGAGAATGACATTTGATAAGGGTTATTTAAATATTTTTGTTTTTTGTAATTTAAATATTGCTGTATCTCGAAACAATTGCATCGTAGGCTACGATTCGTAGCAAAAAGTGGTCAAAGACAAACTTGCCGGAAATTTGACGAATACTCTGAAAAAAAAAATACACTTGACACATTCTCCAGCGACAAAAACTACACTCTTTGGCTGGTAGGTCGAACATTTGAATTATTCATTTGTTGTTTTATTGGTCCAATCATCAAACGCAGCTAGATCAACAATTAGAAATGTTTATAATAACTCAAACATGACTTATTGATTTGTATGAAACCAAAAAGGGACCAAATTTCTCACTCCGTTTAAACGTCATGGAGTGATTGATGAGAAAAATTAAAAGTTCGAATTGAAATTAGTTTTCCATAGACACATCTTGTAGAAAATTCAATTTCATTTATTACAACTGTTTATTAAGCGGTCTTAAACGTCAAAATTTACAAAAACAGATTGTGGAAATCGATTTATCAGACACGTTTACAAAAAAGTCAACATACAGTCGTTTTAAAAATAAAATCTGAATAAGACTCTCACCGGATTGTTGTTATTTTTGAGTAGTGCAAAATCTTTTTTTTTTGCTTCCGTAGGGGAGAGTGGGGAGACTTGATCCCCTTTTTTTGTATCGCACATAACTCTGTAAATTTCTCATAAAACTATGAACTTTTTGCACGAATTGAAAGCTTAAACATTCATCTATGTTTGGCTGATAAGGGTATTTCATAAGATAAACTCTTCGAATCTTAAGCAAAATGTTTCTTATTCATCCAAACTTTTTATTTTCTTTAAGTTACAGCAATTTCACATAAAACCTGTACGTTAGTGTTCAAAATATAACAAGTTTAGTATGAAAATTATTTAAAAAATTAAAATATACTTTTTTAGACCAAAATTGAGCATGTTTACAAGAGCTGATAATTTTTGTTTACAAAACATTTGAAAAATGGTTCAAACTGCAATAAGTTATGTACAACTATACTAAAGGAAACTATGTACGAAAACCCAGCCCAATTAATCAATCTTGAGGCTGATTCCAGTGACTGTAAAAATGCAGGTAGTGCGTCCATCCCGGGAATCCCCGGGACAAAATTCCCGGGATTTTTCCAAAACCAGGAATTCCCGAATCCCGGGATTTTTTTATATTTTGTCCCGGGAATTCCCGAAATTGAAAAAAAACATCAAATTTTGGTCTGGAAATTCAGTTTTGATAGTAGAAATAAATGAACAGTTGAATACTTAGTAATCGATAAGAATGTTATAACATTAATTTGGCTTATCAGGGAAAATTCTTAAAATTTTAGATTACAGATCCGCATAATGCCTAGTGCTATAAATATTTTCTATCAAATTTTATTTTTAAAGACATGGTATTATATTTACTTTGTTGTTGTTATTAATTCATTTATTTCTGGCAACTTTAACCTTCTTGGTCATTCGTTGCTTTAAATAAACGAATATTTACGAATTTAAACATTAAAAAATATATCATGTTTAATTATTTTTTGTAAAATACCGGCATCTGGAGCAAATTAGAACAATAGTATCGAATTAAAACAGCGGTCTAAGTATTTTTTTTGGTATAATGTATTGCATGATTTTTTCAATTGATTTCGGATAAAACAGGTACTGATCCAAACAATTAATACACCGATTTTCAAATTTATTGTTCTAAAACGGTTGGCGATAGTGACTTAAAAATAATTTGTAAAATATGGTTTATATAAAACACAAGCCTTACCCGACAAACTTCGTCTTGACGTATAGCTTGTTTGCTTATTCAGCCTCCTGTGATCAAAATGTGAGTTTACGTAAATTTTCCCATACAATCTGCAGATGCTCCGGAATCGGTTCCAGAGTGGCCAAAGTGGCATTTTTTTAGCATATAAACCTTCCTTGGGCTTACACGAACCTAACGCAACAAAAAGCGCCTCGATCCGACGTTCCGTGTTCAACTGATTCGCGTTCGAACAAAACCATCGAAATTTTTTATATATATAGATGAGATTCAAAACTTTCCAAAAATTTTAAGTTAAAATTTCTTGATTTTTAAAAAACAGTTCCAAAGGAATGTTTTAAGCTATTGTAGTCATGTCATTTTGAAAAAAAAATAAATAAATATATCAATAAGAAACTTATTTAAGTTTAATCACACTGGAATAAAAAATATGTGGTTTATTTAAAATCCAAAGCAGAACAACGAACAACAGAAAACAATTTGTTATGAATTTTAAGCAACTAAAAAACTGCTGTCCTTGTTTAGATTGAAGAGTAGAATATCAACAAATAACAGTATTGAGAACATATATAACATATATATACATATCAAAACAAAGAAAAAAATCTCTTTGAGGTTTTTTGCAGCACTTTTTAGAAAAATGTTTGTAACTCAATCTAAACTTTTTTATTTATTTTTTCTCGGTTTTCTTCAATGAGTTTTAGGAAATTTCGCACAATTTTCTAGAACAAAGCTAATTGTTTTACCCACATGCTGACGAGATACAGGCTTGGGATCAAGCGTCCCCGGGGATCAAGTCTCCCCACTCTCCCCTACATGCTTTTTGTGTACACTTTTTCTCATACAATATTACATGCTTTTGCTCACAAAAGTGATGTGCATACTTTTGCATGCGATTTTACACACAAATATATCGGCTAAATTTGACATAAAAACAACAGTTTTAAACAGCTTAAAACCAAGGGTACTGATTTTCGTCTCAAAGATCAAAAATCGCTCACTCATCGCCGAACGAATCTTTACAACCCGGAGCGCGCAACCATTCGCGAGCGAACACGACCAGCTTGTGCCAGCGCCTTGGCCAATCACTTTACACAGCGAAACAAATTCTTTGTGAATTTCTTCGCCTACTCCGTCCGTCGACACGAGTCACAAACGAATATGTTCAGAGAGGAGCGAATCCAAGAGAGAATCTAACAAAATACCAGCGAGGCGCTCACTGTGCCTGCACTATCACAGTTTGCCGTCGATTTATATTTGGCATGGTGGAAATTGCTGTCAAATGTGTCTTTGGTGGCAGTGCGTGGCCGAATGGTTACGCTGTCCGCTTTGTAAGCGGATTATTCTGGGTTCGATTCCCATCTGCTCCAACCTTCCATCGGATGAGGAAGTAAAATGTCGGTCCCGGCCTTGGTTGTTAGGCCGTTAAGTCATTTCAGGTAGGGGAGAGTGGGGAGACTTGATCCCCGGGGAGACTTGATCCCAAGCCTGTATCTCGTCAGCATGTGGGTAAAACAATTAGCTTTGTTCTAGAAAGTTGTGCGAAATTGACTAAAACTCATTGTAGAAAACAAAGAAAAAAATTGAAAAATGTTTAGATTGAGTTACACACATATTTCAAAAAACTGCTGCAAAAAACTTCCAAGAGATCTTTTTTCTTTGTTTTGATTAGTATAGAAAACAATCAAAAATTATTCAAAAAAATATGTTTTATACATGAATTGTTTGATAAACATATCAACTCCAAAACCCTTATGCATTTGACGTTAAATTTATCGTCATACTATTTTTACAATCAATTGTTTTAAAAAGTGCGTTCAGGGAGACTTGATCCCTGCATGTTTACAGTCACTGGAATCAGCCTCAAGATTAAATAATTGGGCTGTGTTTTCTTACATAGTTTCCTTTAGTATAGTTGTACATAACTTACTGCAGTTTGAACCATTTTTCAAAAGTTTTGTAAACAAAAATTACCAGCTTTTGTAAACATGCTCAATTTTGGTCTAAAAAAGAAAATTTTAAGTTTTTAAATATTTTGAATGCTAAACTTGTTATATTTTGAACACAAACGTACAGGTTTTATGTGAAATTGCTGTAACTTATAGAATCTTAAAAAGTTTGGATGAATAAGAAACATTTTGCTTAAGATTTCTTAAAAATGTTGAAAGGGGGATCAAATTACCCCCAACATTTTGAAAATGCCGGTTTAAAATGTCTTTTTAAAACGCTTGGCAAGATTCGAAGAGTTTATCTGATGAAATACCCTTATCAGCCAAACATAGTTGAATGTTTAAGCTTTTAATTCATGCAAAAAGTTCAAAGTTTTGTGAGAAATTGACAGAGTTATGTGCGATACAAAAAAAGGGGATCAAGTCTCCCCACTCTCCCCTATAGGAGGTCGTCTCCATGCCATAAGTACAAACAACACACCAAACCAAGCCTACTCCGGTGGAATCGCTGGCGGCGGTTGGATTCGCAATCCTAAGGTCGTCAGTTCAAACACTGGGTTGGAAGGTTCCTTGGAGTAGAAAGAGGTTTGGGTGCTCTCCTCATTCAAGCCTTCGGACTCCTAGGTTCGAGCAGAAACTTGCAATAGAGACCACAAAAGACCCGGGGGTCGTTAATGTGGATGGTTTGATTTTTTTTGTGTCTTTGATGTTGTGTTATCAATAAAATTGCAAAAAAAATGATAACATTGATTTTAAGCATTTTAATTAATGATCAAAACAAAGCCGATTGAAGACTATTTCGTGTCAGCTTTGAGCGATATAGCGCAATCAGCCTCTATCAGCCATTCGCTGTCCTACTCGATTGGAATGAGAGGGAGAGCAAAGAGAGAATATTCGGTAGCGATCGGTACGGAAGTGACAAACGGTAGGAAACGGTCAGAGTAGTTTTTTACCGCCTAAGATTTGTGTTCGCGAGTGATTGAGTCTTTTTGGAGCAATCAGGATGTTTTAAAAACTTGTTATAAATGCTCGTAGGCTCTACTAGGGTGCACACTAATGGTGAAAAACCTGATTTTTATCGGATTCCTAGAACAATTTCCTATAAAATGCAACCAGTAGAAATACGGCTGGTCTAATAGCGGCAAAGTCATGAGATTTTTTTTATCGACGGTGCGGTGCCAAAATTAGAGCGATTGTCAAAAAATCCTAAACGATCAGTTAAACCCTTCTCAGGATAGAAAAGCAATAATATGAAATGACTTCTTTTGACAACGGGAATGTCACAGTTTCTTAAATATAAAAAATAGAAATGATTTTAATAACTAACAATCCTTATATTATATTTCATATTTTGTTGGCTTAAAATTTGCATGATCTAAAACTCTTATTGCATTACCTTACAATTTACTCAAACCACATACCCATTTCTCGTTCAATGTTGCAACAAGTCAGGCACTTACACGGAGCATTACCCGGTTCAACAACATAATATATAGGTCTGATCGTTATCTGCGGCCCGCGCGTGGTCGTGGTCGCGCTGTGGTCCTCCACGGCGTGATAATTACCGTTGAACCGATTATCATACTTTGAGATGCAGTTCACTTTCGCTTAACCGCCAGGTTTGCAGAAATTGATAGCCCTGGTGGTCGTACTGACCGTCAACGGTTTTCTCGTTTTCACACCGATTTTTTTTTCACCTACTGCTACGGAAACTTACCCTTTTAACTTTGTTGGTTGCAGTCGTTCAATGTTGTCACTAATATTAGTTAATAGTACAAACTTAGCATGCGTTGTTCGTAAACTAGCTTAAATTTCGGATGGATTTATAAATCTTCAATTTATGGAATTATTTTATAAATGCTTGACCTCAACATAAGCTCATTTTCTTCAAAAATTCCACTTGTAACATGATAGCACAACGTCAACCAGTCGCGGATAATAGCTCAAAACTTTTGCTCTCACAACGGAGCCGTTTAGTAAGTGCGGTTGCAGCAGGTCTCTCAGCCCTCGTCTGGCTTGACCAGAGACGCTGCTGTGCAATGTAACATTGTAATATGCACCCTAGCCGCAGATTATGCACATTATGCAAAACAAGCCGGCATGTGCGATCTGAACCGGTGGCTAGTGCGGGGGGTTGTGTGGTCAGACCCGCGAAGACCACAGCAGCGGATTCTGTGGGCTCATTAGATCGAGTGCGGCGATGTTACGTAACCTCTGGTGGTTGTGGTTAACTGGTATAGAACGAGGGTTCTTGAGTGAAAGGTTTTGATTGATTATCTTGACTTGATCTAAACTAGATAGTTGGCAATTATTTTGAAATAGGGATTTTTTTTTTGCAAATTGGTTCTTTTTGGTAGCTCAGAACACGTGCTTTGCATAATAAATACTAAAATAAGGCATACAGTTCTGAATTAAATAAAATAAAAATTAAGTATGTTTTTCTTCTCACAACAATGTATCTCAATCGTAACCTGAATAAAATAATTTAATCAAACAGGTACTTCAACCATAAACGCAAAATTACATAAACGGCCCAATCCACCAATCATCCGTATGCAAAAACAAGTTTGACGATCAACAGTATTACAGGAGGCAGTTACGCGATCGATTCAACATAATTTCCCCTTAATCTGATAACACGGCGCGCGCGCACTCGATAAACTTAATCACAGCCCTTGCGCGATCAAACGATTACTTCCTATCGCCCGTGTGCCGCCCCAGACCATCATCGTCGAGACTCCGTGATTGACTTCCCGATCCTCGGGTTGTGCCAAAGGTTGCAATCCAAGGGAGCAATTGATAAAATCTCCTCTCGGGTAATGAGCGGTTACCACGCCTGCAGATGCCACGACGTCTGCCGACGAACAGCTCCATTTGTCTACGAAGAAAGGTGGGTGGACCTATTTTCGCCTCAAGGGTGTCTTTTTTCGACCTATCTGTTTTTACCACTTTTAACTTTTTTAAAGCTGAAATTCAACGTAGTTATTCAGAAGATCAAACAATAATTTAATAGCCAGATGGGTCGAAAATAGGTACATTACCCCAAAATCAGTTCAACCTTCAGTTTTGCATATCGTGGGCTACGACCATGACTTGGCGGCTTCCCGGGAGGTGTCTGGCTGCCGGACATTTGTATACCTCGTCAGCTGCGTAATCAAATTCGAGCATCTTTCCGAGCTGTCTCGCCATCGTGCGCTCACTTGTCACATTTTCATTTTGGGTAAAATTCGAATCAATTTTCTATACGTTTGTACATTTGCCACACGTCATACAAAAAATGCGGCTTTTTATCGTAAACATCAAATGATGACAAGAGAGTACATAGACGACCTGAAGTTCTGCCCAAAAGCAGCACAACCCCTTTTGAAACGAAAGCAAAAGTACCCTCGCTCGTCAGCGTTTGATGAATAGTGCCGTCGGCATTCAAGCGATTTGTTCCTTCGACTGCGGTATTGTGTGCGATACTGGGAGCGATGTCGTTACTTTGAATGGAATCTTTGTGCAGAGGAAGAGAAAAGCTCAAATAACTGCTAGAGCTGGGAGTTGTTGGAAAACTTCCAACTGGCTGTAATTTTATGATTAACAAGCCTTACCCGACAAACTTCGTTCTGCCTTTTTTTCGTTTGTTGACGTTTTTTGCTTTTTTGCTTATTCAGCCTCCTGTGATCTAAATTTGCTTTTACGTAACTTTCTCCATACAATTTGCCGATGTTCTGGAATCGGTTCCAGAGTGGCCAAAGTGTCAATTAGTTAGCGTATAAACCTTCCTTGGGCTTATTCGAACCCAACGCAACAAAAAGCGCCTCGTTCCGATGTTCCGTGTTCAACTGATTCGCGTTCGAACAAAACCGTCGAAATTTTTTATATATATAGATTTGAAAATTAATATCTCACAACAGAATAAATGTCGATATTGGATATTCCTACCTCAAGTTGCACTTCTCTACTGCAGGATCCATATCAAGTCCTCGTCGTGAGATTAAGATGAATTATGGTTTTGCGAATTGGTCGTTCAACTGGTCGCGTCCGTCGCCCGATGCAACAACACTTTGGGAAGGTATGTGGACTAGAAATACCTGGGAAGTTGCAAACTTCTCGTGAGACAACATAGCATTGCAGTGGTGGACTGTGAACTTGTCTTCAAGCGGAAAGAAAATCCTGCTCTTTACAAGAAAATGTTATAAAAGATAGTAGAAGTAACCAAGATTTATGTTATTTGGAAAAGCTATATTTTGGATAACGTCGCTGTCGTGCTATCTTGTCGCATGTCCTTTTTGAGTCAAATTGAGTTAAGTCATTTTGTGCAGCTCAGCGTCAATATTCCAAACAATTATATTTTACTATTATACTTTTATCATTTCAAACTTAATTTCATTGCCTTTTTTTTATTTTTAACTTTTTTTTTATAATTTATAATTTGTATAATTTGGTGCAAATATTATTTGCTTGGATGACCATTTTATGCATTGTCCCAAAGTTTGGTTGAATTGGTTGCCGGAGTCCCGAATTATAACTACAAATGAGCAATTCTCTACAAAATCGGCCGATTTCGACCATTTTTATTTTTTGTATTTTTTTATTTGGCTCAAACTTTGTGGGGGCCTTCCCTATGACCAAAGAAGCTATTTTGTGTCATTGGTTCACCCATACAAGTCTCCATACAATTTTGGCAGCTTTCCATACAAAAATGGTACGTAAATATTTAAACAGCTGTAACGTTTGAGTGAATTTTCTGATCAATTTGGTGTCTTCGGCAAAGTTGTAGGCAAGGGTTTCCAGCAAGGCCTCAGACTGGCAAGTAATTAATAATTACTTTGATTTTCAGCTGGTAATTAGGTAATTCTTTAATTACTTAGTAATTTATGGTAATTAGAGTAATTTAAAGTAATTAATTGGTAATTAAAGTAATTTTTGAGTAATTAAATTAATAGTTTTTTTTTAAATTGTACTTTTCCAACGAAACTATTTACTTTTCATGTATAATCTATTATAACAATATAATACATATTATATTATTTAAAATAAGAGTGAAACACAAAGATAAAAAAGACCGGTTCTGTATGTAGAAGGCCTTATTCACCATAGTTCTCTCCTAAAACTCTCCTAAAATTTATTTTTATCATGTTGTTTATCGAAGCTGATGAACAACAAAAGGCAACGCCATGATATATTACCTAGTGAAAAATATTTTGTGAATACGAAATCAATTTATTTTTATTAAGTAATTATAAAAATATGTTTTTTTAATTGCAAAAACTACATTAGAATTGATTAATTTTTTATGCTTTTTTTCTAATAGGCAGTCAAAATTATTTGAAGTTTATGTGGATTAAATATGGGTCATTCCTTCCCAAGTGACCACGCGTCCAACATCGACCTTCACCAAATCTGCTCATATTTGGCATGGGGGTTGTTTTTGCCCCAAAAACAAAGAATCCCAAGTTTGGTGACATTTGGTCCACCCCCGCGCTCGTGGCACCCCCCTCTTTTTCTGTGATTTTTGAAAAACCTCATTTTTGAAATGCATATTTCTAAGAGAAAAGTTTACAAAAAGTCAACTTTTGGGTATGCAAATTTGAAGATTTTTTGACGTAGAATCGAATGGCGTACTCAAAATTTAAGTGCAGTGTTGCCAGATATGAAAATTTTGCGATTTAAGTTTTAAAATGCATTTTTAACCCTTTGTACGAGCACTTACGGGAAAACTGACAATTGCAATCGATTGCTGAGAGTTTTTTACATTAAATTCAATCAAAACCTCAGGGTAAATTGGATATTTCTTGAGATATCACATTTTTAAGTTGGAAAGCCCTGTATTGCATAGCAAATGTTTTACTTAACCATCAATTTTCAACAGTAAATTGCGTTAGAGTATAGTAGGCCTTGAAATTTGAAGATTTTTTAAAATTTCGTAGCGGAAGTAAGTGAATGTGAAATTAAATGAAATTGAGTTCATGTTTGTAGCTAACCTGTAAATATGACCTCAATTGGTTAAGGTTGAGCGGGTCCTTTTTTTTGTAACTTCAATCTATTTAGTATGAGGAATTTGCACTTCTTACATCTTCTTCGACAAAGTTTCCCAAAACGCTATCAAAGTTTCTTAAAGATTTTCCGGGGAATAACTTTGTATAGAACATCACAAAGCGCTAGGAATTGATCCCTGAAAGATACAGGTTAATTTTCTGGGCATGTTTTTAAATTTTGCCAAAAATTCTCCAAAAATTCTTCAGGTCAAAATTTAACTCACTAATTCAGGTTTAAAACCTTAACCAAATGACCTCATATTTACAGGATAGCTTCTGAGGCCATAATACTTGGCAATTCCGGTTGATGCGCTCAAAATTAAATCTTTTGTCATTTTCATTTATCCGTGAACCACGCCAAGTCTTGCCAAGACGGGGGTTCAAATACATACATACATACAGACATGAATTCAATTTCATTTAATTTCACATTCACTTACTTCCGCTACGAAATTTTAAAAAATCTTCAAATTTCAAGGCCTACTATGCTCTAACGCAATGTACTGTTGAAAATTGATGGTTAAGTAAAACATTTGCTATGCAATACAGGGCTTTCCAACTTAAAAATGTGATATCTCAAGAAATATCCAATTTACCCTGAGGTTTTGATTGAATTTAATGTAAAAAACTCTCAGCAATCGATTGCAATTGTCAGTTTTCCCGTAAGTGCTCGTACAAAGGGTTAAAAATGCATTTTAAAACTTAAATCGCAAAATTTTCATATCTGGCAACACTGTACGTAAATTTTGAGTACGCCATTCGATTCTACGTCAAAAAATCTTCAAATTTGCATACTCAAAAGTTGACTTTTTGTAAACTTTTCCCTTAGAAAAATGCATTTCAAAAATGAGGTTTTTCAAAAATCACTGAAAAAGAGGGGGGTGCCACGAGCGCGGGGGTGGACCAAATGTCACCAAACTTGGGATTCTTTGTTTTTGGGGCAAAAACAACCCCCATGCCAAATATGAGCAGATTTGGTGAAGGTCGATGTTGGACGCGTGGTCACTTGGGAAGGAATGACCCATATATAAAACCAAAATGTACTTAATTATCATTAATATAAACAAAGTTCTCAAGGGATAGCCATTTAAAAATCAATAAAAATAAAAATATGTTTTTTTTATAGTCTGCAGAAATTGTCAGTCCTGTTATATCTCTCTATTAAGAGCTAAGCTATTTTCGCGAAAAATTTCCAAATATTTCTGAGACAAATGTCTCAATGTTAAAAATCAAACTCAGTGAAATTAAAATCGACTAATATTCAGATGCAGAAATTAAATCCAATGTAAATGTCACATATCACATTATCCGTATTTTCAGTAACTGAATTTTTTAATTTGCTTGAGAAAAAAACATGCAAAGTAATGTCAAGCCAATGTTTGAAAAATATTTTAAAACTTAACGTTATTTTGATGTATTTCACAATTTTCATGAAGAGCCGCTGCAAATATTTGTCAAAGTTTATGTTTGGTTCGAAAAATCAGGTGGCTTTTTTTCAAACAACTTCTATATTTTAATGGCATTCAACTTGCAATAAACCGAAAATAATTTTAAATTATTAATTAATTATATTAAAATTCATATATTGAAGTAAAACAGTAAAGTAATTTTTTAACAGTTAGAACCGTAGAAACGAAAACTTAAATTTAAATTAAATGTTTTTTTTTATCGTAGTGAAAAGTAATTAAGTAATTAATGTAATTAATCTTTTTGCATCAGTAATTTGAGTAATTAATTGGCAGACTGGCAAGTAATAAACGCTTCTGGAAACCCTTGGTTGTAGGTATTGTTGAGGACTATTGAGAAAAAAAAGGTACACGGGAAAAAATTGCCTAATTTTTATTAACATTTTTTGTTTTCAAAAACTCAATTTTCCAAAATAAGTATTTTTTGATTTTTGAGTTTTTTTTATACGTTTTAGGGGACAAAAACCCGCAACTTTTGAGCTATAGAGTCAAAAAATCTGCCGCCGAGTAATGCATTTTTGAAAAAATAGTGATTATTGGAAAAAATTGCAATTTTATACCAAAACAAAATGTTACCTCAATTTTTCATGTAAAATTAAATTTGTAATCAAAAAGTAATTTACAGATTTTTTGATAAAGGGATCCGTTTTCAAGATATAGCCACCGAAAGTTTTGATTTTAACAAAATATTTGCAGTTTTTCGATTTGTAGAAATAGTGACCTTGAGTGACCATTTCGAATAAGATTTTTTTTTTGAAAAGTTCAGAAAATAAGCTATGAAATTGAGACATTGAAGATTGGACCTCTGGTTGCGTATCTCAGCGGCTTAAAGAAAAAGAAACATAAAAATTGAAGTTTTCTAAGTCTCACCCAAACAACCCACCATTTTCTAATGTCGATATCTTAGTAACTAATGGTTCAATGTTAAAACATGAAACATTCGTAAAATTTTCCGATCTTTTCGAAAACAATATTTTGAATTTTTTTGAATCAAGACTAATATTTTAAAAGGGTCAAACTTTCAATACTACGCCCTTACGCCCAAAATATTACCATTAGTTACTAAGATATCGACATTAGAAAATGGTGGGTTGTTTGGGTGAGACTCAGCAAACTTCAATTTTCATGTTTCTTTTTCTTTAAGCCGCTGTATCTCAGCAACCAGAGGTCCAATCTTAAATGTCTCTTAGACGATTTCATAGCTAATTTTCTGAACTTTTCAAAAAAATATTATTAGAAATGGTCACTCATGGTCACTATTTTTAAAAATCGAAAAACTGCAAATATTTCGCTAAAATTAAACTTTCGGTGGCTAAATCTTAAAACGGAGCCCTACATCAAAAATTCTGTAAAGAACTTTTCGATTGAAAATTCAATTTAACATAAAAAATTAAGGTCAAATTTTGTTTTGGCATAAAATTTCTATTTTTTCCAAAAAACACTATTTTTAAAAAAATGCCTAACTCGACGGCAGATTTTTTGACCATACTTCTCTATAGCTCAAAAGTTGCGGGTTTTTGTCCCCTAAAACATATAAAAAAATCTCGAAAATAAAAAAAATATATATTTTGGGAAATTGAGTTTTTGTGAAAAAAATGTTAATTTTTCGGAAATTTTATTTTCCGTGTATCAATTTTTTTCTTAATAGTCCTCAACAATACCTACAACTTTGCCGAAGACACCAAATTGATCAGAAAATTCACTCAAAAGTTACAGCTGTTTAAATATTTACGTTCCATTTTTGTATGGACAGCTGCCAAAATTGTATGGAGACTTGCATGGGTGAACCAATGACACAAAATAGCTTCTTTGGTCATAGGGAAGGCCCCCACAAAGTTTGAGCCAAATAAAAAAAATACAAATAAAATCCATATCCGGTTTTGGTAGAGAGTTGCTCAAATGTTTACGGTAGTTGGGCTTGTACGAGTGTCAAACGCGTTCTGACCAGAAATATCTTTGGCCAGTTGTCACAACAATTTTCAGGGTGTGTCAAGATAGCACAAGACAAGATTGAAAAGTGACAAAAATGCACGGAGTTTCTTCGGTTTTTATTGAATACAGTCGTGCCTCGGTTTAGCACCGCATATGGGGGATGCAAAACCGAGGCGTGCATAACCGAGGCACAGAGCTTATGGGATTTTGGCTATATGGGAGACATTGGCTTTAATCGTACGAAAAATCATGTAAACATCGAAAAATTATAGTGTTTTGGAATCGGGATGAAGTCAGCTATCCATTAAAATTATTATTTCATGAAAGTTTCCACAAAAATACGTATTTTTCCTGTATTTCGAAAATGCATTTTTTTCTCTAAAGAAACCAAAAATATATTGTTATTGCAATATGGGTATCAAATGATCAGTTTTTTTCATACATTTTTGATGTAATAACAACATTTTTAGAAAATACTCCAAATTTTCACAAAACTACGTTTTTCGAAAAAAATACCGAAATTTCAATTTTTACAATATGGGTATCAAACGATCGGGATTTTTTCATACATTTCGATTATAATAACAACATTTTTAGAAAATACTCAAAATTTTCACAAAACTACGTATTTTTGTGAAACTTTTCAAAATTTCAGTTTTTACAATATGGGTATCAAATAATCGGGATATTTCAAACATTTCGAATGTAATAACAACATTTTTGGAAAATACTCTTAATTTTTACAAAACTACGTATTTTTGAAAAAAAAAATCAAAATTTCCGTTTTTTCAATGTGGGTATCAAACGATCGGGATTTTTTCCTTCATTTCGAATGAATAACAATATTTTTTGAAAATACTCAAAATTTTCACAAAACTACGTATTTTCGAAAAAAATACTCAAAATTTCCGTTTTTAAAATGTAGAAATCAAACGATTTTTTAACGTTTTTTACAAGAAGTATCCCAATTATTTGATACCCATATTGTAAAAATTGTAATTTTGAGAAGAGAAGCTGAAATTTGGAGTATTTCCTAAAAATGTTGTTATTACATCCGAAATGTATGGAAAAACCTGATCATTCGATACCCATATTGGAATAACAATATATTTGTGGATTCTTTAGAGAAAAAAAAATGCATTTTGAAAATACAGGAAAAATACGTATTTTTGTGAAAATTTTCATGAAATAATAATTTTAATGGATAACTGACATCATCCCGATTCCAAAACACTATAATTTTTTGATGTTTGCATGATTTTTCATAAGATTAAAGCCAATGTCTTCCATATAGCCAAAAACCCATAAGCTCTGTGCTTCAGTTAACCACTGGGCCGTGCTTAACCGAGGCAGCTGAATGGTGCAAAACCGGGGCAGTTCAAAACCGAGGCGTGCAAAACCGAGGCATGACTGTATCTGAATATTGAAATCGAATTTTGGGGATCTGTGAAGATCAAAAGATGAGACATTGTGAGCTGCACAAAATGGCGTTTTTGACTCAATTTGGCAAAAAATCAACGATCGATATATAATATATATCCATATAATTGTTTCGAAAAGAATGATATGCTTATAATTGTAACGGATGAACCTGTGTTACGCGACATTCTCGGGGTACTTATTTTGGAAAAGATAACTACTCATGTTTGCATAACTGTCCCATATCCAAAAACATCAAGCTGAGAAAAATGCGAGGTAGATACCTTTGCTTTTTGTAGTTTTTTTTCCAAAACGCAAACGGGGCGGTGAAGACCTTGAATGAAAGTGTCGGCCTCCGAAAAGAATTTATCAATGATAAGAATTGTGGTAGGTTCTTTCATTTTAAACAAAGTTCCAACAATAGTATCATTGTTTTGCAATGTGCTGTCGATACTTTCAGCTGTCTTTTTGGCAACCGCTCCGTCAACCGAACCATATAAAACACTTAAAAATGTCGATTGTTCTGCGCCATATGTTGTTAAAACTCGATTAATGTCCGCATGAATGGTATCATTTCAACAAATTTTGCAAAGCATGCCTGGAGGTTTGTATAAAAATCGTTCACCGGTAGCAGTTCTATCAGTTTTATCATGAAGCTTCTTGTGCTAGGTAAGTGTACTTTGGATCAAAATTTCAAAACTAAGCTGATCGTTTTCTTCCTTTATCAGCAACATTCCTGGCGATCAGCGTCCAGCTGTCGGTACAGCAAAACTACTGCGACAAGGCGCTGTGCCCCAAGAAGGGACCGCACATCGCATGTAATGGGCTTACTACGCTGGCCAAAGCCTGCGGAGCGAGTGGCCGCGAGGTCCCCATGGATGCCACCAACCAGGCCCTGATCTTGGATCTGCACAACAAGCTGCGCAGCACGCTGGCTTCCGGCAAGCAAACGCCGTATCCGGCGGCCTCCAAGATGCCCACCGTGGTGAGTTGCTTTGGTCGATTTTTGTCTCGTTATTTGCGTTGAGTAATCGGTGAACGTTACCTTTTTATTCTTCCCTAGCAATGGGACAAATCGCTGGCTGACATTGCCGCGGCCAACGCGCGCCGTTGCGTGTATGGCCACGATGCCTGCCGGAACACGGTGGCGTTCCCGAGCGCCGGCCAGAACATTGCCAGCTCGGGATGGTCCGGCATGACGTTCACGGACGTGCAGCTGATTACCAAGTTCGTTAACCTGTGGTACGACGAGTACAAAGTTGCCAACCCCTCGTACACCGCGAAGTACCCGAGTGGCTATTCTGGGTAAGTTTTTTTTCGCTTTTTGAGATATTCATGAATTCTTGACTGAATCCAACTCTTTTTTTTGCAGTCCGGATATTGGCCACTTCACCCAGATTGCTTCCGACCGTACCGATCGTATCGGATGTGCGATGGTCACCTTCAAGCCTACGGCGACCTCCAACAAGGCGATCATGGTTTGCAACTACGGTCTGACCAACGTTATTGGACAACCTGTGTACGTTTCGGGAACGGCATGCTCCGGATGCAAGACCGGCTGCAGCAAGACGTACGCTGGGCTGTGCAGCACTAGCGAAGTCGTCGTGTCGAAAATGTGAGTTTGAAGACTAGTGATGAATAAAAGGGGTGAGCATTGAATGAGACGTTATTCAAACCGATTCGAAAAGTTCCGTGCTCAAACATTTTTTTGTTTGCTCTTCTCGGGTCAATTATTACAACTTCAGTGACATACTTGCACCGCAGCGAACTTTAACTCTTGTTTTTACCGCTTCGCCCATTGAAGCTCTTTAAGTTGGCAGCAATTAAGCACAACTTGGGTAGTTCGCGCGCGCAATAATTGGCCATAAGTGATGGTCAGCTTAAACCTTCCACTTGCACTTGCCACCGCGGTTACCGAGTCGGGTCCTGACTACTTACTTTCTTGCGTAACTTCACCGTCAGGGCCGGAGATAATCTCAATGACTTGGCCACTTGACGTGCAGGCTAGCTGACATCCCTCAAGTGCTTTCTCACGAGAGGTTAACAATTTATCGCTGGTGAAGTTGTTACTTTGTTAGAGGTAATACCTCTGAGGACAATTTGGTAACAACTTTGCAAACAAATCCACCAATTTTCGTCACAGTCCAATTGTCTGGTGGGTGCACCAAAGTGTCAAACAACAGTGCAACTCTGTCACTTTCGATCGAAATCACCTCTAAAGTGTCGCACAGTACGCAAAGCCAACGTCCGTTGAAACTGGAGCGCGCAACTTCCATGGCCTTTGGTCTGCGACTTGGGCTTTACGTCGATCGAAACGTCTTAATTTGCATTCGACACGGGACACGCGATTAATAGTAAATCGACTGCGGCGGTGCAATAGGCCAAGCAGGTGTCAATTTAGGTGGCTTCTGGCCACTCTGCCGACGATGGTTTCAAAATCGATTTCGGCCGGCCTGAATCGGGCTCATGACGGCTATTAGCGTTAGTTAGCCACGCGGATTGACGCTTTAGCCTATTTTGCCTAATTTGGCAATTTATTTTATTTCGAAACTTGTAAAACCTGCATTTTTGAACAATTTTTTAAATTATCCAAACATGTGGGTAATTCTCCGTCAACTCACACAGCAGTTGCCCCGACCCCTCTTCGATTTGCGTGAAACTTTGTTCAAAGGGGTAACTTTTGTCCCTGATCACGAATCCGAGGTCCGTTTTTTGATATCTCGTGACGGAGTGGCGGTACGACCCCTTTCATTTTTGAACATGCGAAAAAAGAGGTGTTTTTCAATAATTTGCAGCCTGAAACGGTGATGAGATAGAAATTTGTTGTCAATGGAACTTTTATGTAAAATTAGACGCCCGATTTGATGGCGTACTCAGAATTCCTAAAAAACGTATTTTTCATCGAAAAAAACACTGAAAAAGTTTTAAAAACTCTTCCATTTTCCGTTACTCGACTGTAAATTTTTTTCGAACTTGTCATTTTAAGGGAAATTAAATGTTCTTTTCGAATCTACATTTTTTCTAACTTTGCAGGGTTATTTTTTAGAGTGTAATAATGTTGTACAAAATTGAAGAGCAGACAATTACAAAATTTTTGATATATAAAAATAAGGGGTTTGCTTATAAACATCACGAGTTATCGCGATTTTACGAAAAAAAGTTTTGAAAAAGTTATTTGTTGCGTTTCTCTTTGTCTCGTCGTCCGTGTCTGTCACGGGTGACGATGAACGGCCATGATCGACAACGACCAACTTTTTCAAAACTTTTTTCTACAACTTTGTAGAACATTATTACACTCTAAAAAATAACCCTGCAAAGTTAGAAAAAACACGAAATTTTAAAATGAAAAAAAATGTTCTAAATGAAAAAAATTACCCTTCTGGGTCAATGTAGATTTGAAAAGTACATTAAATTTCCCTTAAAATTACATGTTTCAACAAATTTACAGTCAAGTAACGGAAAATGGCAGAGTTTTTAAAACTCTTTCAGTGTTTTTTTTCGATGAAAAATACGTTTTTTCGGAATTCTGAGTACGCTATCAAATCGGGCGTCTAATTTTACATAAAAGTCTCATTGACAACAAATTTCTATCTCATCACCGTTTCAGGCTGCAAATTATTGAAAAACACCTCTTTTTTCGCATGTTCAAAAATTGAAGGGGTCGTACCGCCCCTCCGTCACGAGATATCAAAAAACGGACCTCGGATTCGTGATCAGGGACAAAAGTTACCCCTTAGGACAAAGTTTCACGCAAATCGAAGAGGGTTCGGGGCAACTTTTCCCGATTTCGTGTGAGTTGGTAGAGAAAATTACCCATGTGTGTTTGGAATTTGAAAATGTTTGATTAAATTTCATTTCGACAAAATAGAAGTTTATGCAACAAGTTGCAAAAAGAGGATTTTTTCAGCACGAGTCGTACATTTATCCAACGAGGTTCACCGAGTTGGATAAATACGAAGAGTGCTGAAAAAAACAAGTTTTGCAACGAGTTCCATACAACATTTTTTGCAATTCCGAAAAACACCCATTGAGTGAAATTTTAAGTTAAATTTTCATGTATTTTGTCAATAAATCGTTTTAATCAAAAAAATGTTGAAAAGTGTTACTTTTCGAAACAAGTGCTGAAAAGTTCAACTTTTCAGCACCCATTTCAGTGCTGAAAAGTAGAACTTTTCAGCATTTATTTTGAAAAGTGTTGCTATTCGATTCTGTTATTTTTGGTACAGAAAAGTAGGCTATTTCGTCGTTCAAGAATGACAGGAAAAGTAAGTAGTTTCACGACGGAATTGCAAAAAAAATCTTTTTGTATTTCTTGTGGAGTGGTTTGAGAAATATTACGGAATTAGGATGGCCACCACTAAAAAAAACGAGAAATATCAACATTAGAAAATGGTGGGTTATTTGGGTGAGACTTAGAAAACTTCAAGTTTTCTGTTTCTCTTCTTTAAGCCGCTGTATCTCAACAACCAGAGGTCCAATATTCGATGTCTCTTCGACAATTTTAAAGGGTTAATTCTCTACCAACTCACACGAAATTGGGAAAAGTTGCCCCGAACCCTCTTCGATTTGCGTGAAACTTTGCCCTAAAGGGTAACTTTTGTCTCTGATCACGAATCCGAGGTCCGTTTTTTGATATCTCGTGACGGAGGGGCAGTACGACCCTTTCCATTTTTGAACATGCAAAAAACGACATGTTTTTCAATAATTTGCAGCCTGAAACGGTGATGAGATAGCAATTTGGTGTCAAAGGGACTTTTTTGTAAATTTGGACGTCCGATTTGATGGCGTACTCAGATTTCCGAAAAAACGTATTTTTGATTGAATAAAACACTAAAAAAGTTTTAAAAACTCTGCCATTTTCCGTTACTCGACTGTAAAATTTTTTGGAACATGTCATTTTAAGGGAAATTTAATGTACTTTTCGAATCTACATTGACCCAGAAGGGTAATTTTTTTATTTAGAACAAAATTTTTCATTTTAATGTTTCATGTTTTTTCTAACTTTGCAGGGTTATTTTTTAGAGTGTAACAATGTCCTACAAAGTTGTAGAGCAGACAATTACAAAAAAATTGATATAAAAACATAAGGGGTTTGCTTAGAAACATCACGAGTTATCGCGGTTTTACGAAAAAAAGTTTTGGTAAAGTTACTTTTTGCGTTTCTCTTTGTTTCGTCGTCCGTGTCTGTCGCGGGTGACCATGAACGGCCATGAATCATGATCAACGAAGACCAACTTTTTAAATTTTTTTTTTCGTAAAATCTCGATAACCCTTGATGGAGGCACAAAAAATAAAAAAATATGAATATTGAAATACATTCTATACTAGTTCTATTGTTTAGCAATCAATAATTTTCAAAAAAATAAAAGATTTGATGAAAACAAAATTTTAGCGAAAAAAAACATAAACATCGAAAAATTTCAAAAATTCCAAAGATTTTTAAATCAACCCAAACATGCCAAAAATGATTTGAAACGCAGGGAAATGCATTTTAAATTGATTTCAGCTGATTGTTCTTAAATTTCCATTGAAATTTTGAAGTTTTTTTTTAAATATTTTTTCTGCCCCCTGATTTTTTGGGCCAATTTTGAAGGGGTGGAGACAAAAACTTTAAATAAAATTTGGACCAGCCTAACTACTCGAATTTATACGAATTAATTGAGTTAAAAGAATAATTATAATCAATAGAGTTATTTGAATCATTAGAAGTATGAGAATTATTAGAACTTTTAAAATTGTTAAAATGGTTAAAATGTTTTTTTAAGAAACAAAAATTCATGGATTATTTTTTTTGGCAATTTTTCTATATAAGCATGACTGTAACAATGTTTAATTGTTCAAAATACTATACGATTCTGTTATTTTGTTTGATAAAGTAGGCTATTTCGTCACTCGAGAATGACAGGGAAAGTAAACATTAGTTATATAACTAGTAGAGTGTAAAAAAATGACTTTTTGGCGGGCATTCAAGAGTTTGTTCCGGTGGGCACACTAAGCCCAAATCCAAAATATGAGCTTGATTGGACGTAACAGGAGCTGGGGTTTGCATTTGAATTTTAAATGGGATTTAACCCGTTAAAAAAGATTTTTTCAAAAATGTCACTTTTTGAGGCATTTTGGCCACCAATGCGTTTAACAAAAACATCACTGGCGTGTAGGCCAGATCTTTGCGCATCTTTTGGTATTTATAATATTGAAATTTGGAGCACCCTGGAGCTCGGTACAGACCTTCAAAGTTTGGCATTTTTTCGAAAAATTGACCGCAACAAAATCAAATGGCGTCTAGGGCGTCGCGAGGCGCGACGCATATCTTTTTTGCCGGGGCCGGTTTATCGAAAAAATGCCAAACTTTGAAGGTCTGTACCGAGCTCCAGGGTGCTCCAAATTTCAATATTATAAATACCAAAAGATGCGCAAGGATCTGGCCTACACGCCAATGATGTTGAAAAAAAACGCTTCAGTGGCCAAAATGCCTCAAAAAGTGACATTTTTGAAAAAATCTTTTTTAACGGGTTAAATCCCATTTAAAATTCAAATGCAAATGCCAGCTCCTGTTACGTCCAATCAAGCTCATATTTTGGATTTGGGCTTAGTATGCCCACCGGAACAAATCCTTGAATGCCCGCCAAAAAGTCATTTTTGTTACATCCTAATAACTAGTTTCACAATACATTCCAATATGTTTTTTTTCAGTACTGTTATTTTTGACGATAAATAGTACGTAGGCCGTTTCGTCTTTTGAGAATAACAGGAAAAATAAATAGTTTCTCAATGCTTGAACTATTGTGTGTGTGTGTGGTCCAATCCAATACCCGCTAACCGGTAGCGAAATTATGGGAAAGTATAATTTGTATCAGACTGTGTACATGCCGAATGCTGATACAGCTTATCTCAGTCCCGGGTATTAGGTGGTGATAGCCCTCGCGCTGCTTCCAACGACCCATTTCAGAATGACAGAGCTCCTTGCGGTCCAATTCCGAGGTCGCTGGGCATTTTTCGCCCCCGCCTAAACATAGAAGCAAGCATCTTAAGGAATCTCGATCTATATTTAGACTTCCAATCCCCTCAGGCAAATCAGGGATCAGCGCGTATTTAATAATATGAGAAGAAGAGATAACATGTTTCAACACTACGGATCCATTCACTGCTAGAGTGTAAACCTTCTGATGGCCGACTGCTTAGCGTCCCAGACCACCACCAATCCAAAGGTGTGAGTTCGAATCCCACCTGATTCATTTTAGTTTTAATTCATATTCAAATTCCTGATTCCAAATTTCAAAGGTACCGACCGGGATTTGATCCCTGAACCTTCTGCTTGGGAGACAGAAGCCGTAACCATTAAGCCACGGAGCCGGTTAGTTTCTCAACGCTTGAACTATTATTGTCTAAATCAATACTATAACAGTTGATATAATTTAGTCAACAACATCAATAGAGACAAAATTGAGTACAATTTCATAATTTCACTGAAACTTATTACTTTCCCCCGGTGATCCCAATTCCGCAAAGAAGATAATCCGTGTTCTGACCCAAATTCTTTCCTCCCATCCCAATGCCACCTAGCATAAGATCAGGTTCACCCAGTACCCACTAGAAACCAACTCACAACGTGTCAAGTCCACCTCCGCCCGAAGGGGGCACGTCCTACAACAAGTCGGGCACGGAAAGTGTTACGACGACGACGACGACACTGACGTTCAGCAGGTGCCATCACAACCGCATTTCCACTTCCACTTTTCTTTCCTATCCTATTTTCCCCCTGCCAGATCAGAACTAGGTGAAATGCTTGCCTGATCTTGCGCTAACCGGTAGTAGGTCGCCCGCCAAGTGAGAGGGCACTACGATACCGTAAGCAAATTACGGTTCGTTTACCTCCTCTGCTCAGCCCGTCGGGTCCTGGGGGTCTGCAGATGAGTTATTAAACTGCGCACTGCCGGTGTTGTCTCGAGTTGAGTGGGCTTGTAGAGAGGTCTTGCGACTCTGTGAGGTACCGTGGAATGGGGTGGAAATTAAACAAAACTAGTGATGAGGTGGCTGATCCAAAGAAAGTCCACCTTACGGTGTATAGACAAGTGCAGAAGTGCTTTACGGTTTTCTCGGTGGCGTTCAGGAGCAGCTGCAATCGTATCGGGGACAAGTCGACAAAGTGACTTGCACGGCGATGAAGTCGCCGAGATAAATGGAAATGGATTTGGTGCAATTGATTAAGTGGAGATGATGAGTGACTTTGCCGTCTCGGAGGTCTCTTTGCGGCGGCAACGACCGAAGTGCTGCATGGAAAACGAATCGCATTTTGCACGTTCTGGTTTAGCGGATCGTTACTGGTTGGTCTGGTCCGGCTCAGTCAGGATTAGTGCTGGTTTTCATTTCTGCGGAATGTTAGGCAGCAAAAATGGGGACAAATGCTTTGTTGAAGGTTGTGATTAGGTCCAGCCTTCCCTTTACTAAGCAATCGAATCCAGAAGGGAAACGATCATCAGTTATGTTAGTCCTAGCCGGGATTCGAACCTCGATCTACCGCTTACAAGTTGAAAGCGTTACCAACGTGGCTTGGTCTGTTTCAGTTACAATTTCCCCTTGCTGGACTGAAAAAAACTTTGAATCTCCACAAATCAAAATAAACATTTCAAATGATGTCAATTAAATCATCTCCATCATTGGCACAGGAGCTGGCAGCAGCCAGTAGATCAAGTGTCTCGTTGACTTCTGTTACGTTCGCAACTCTCCGCGGCTTCGATGACGTGAAAATTTAAATCACTGTTTTTCTTTTTCGTTCGCGCCGTCCGCCTGAACCGCAAAACAATGTTTATAATAATAATCAGCCAGATGAATCACTGATGCAAAATGTGTAAATCGAAAACGATGAAAGAGGGAGGGAGGTACAAAAACAATTATGAAATCAACAGCAGCAGAAGCACAGTAACACAGAAAAAATAACATGAGATAATGCGAGTGACGACCAGAGAATCGCCGATAATCACTTGAAAGGAGAACCTCTGTGAGAGAATCTGTGATGAGAAATGCGAAAAAAACTAAGATGATGATGATAAACTTTTATTGCGCAATTGGTTGCTAGAAGAGATCGCTTGAATTTATGTGAAACGTGATCATGTAGTTAAAATGTGCTTTTTTTATCTCTATTATTTTGTTAAGAATTTGATTAGGTGAATGGATCATGATTTAGGTCAAACCGCAAAAAATATTTATTTTCAAGATAAATTTCATGTCACAAGCAGTTCGCATTTCAGATATGTTCAATTATTTAAAAAAATCAAATTGCACTTGTTGAAATAACAACACTAGAAGAAAGAATTTATTTGACATATTTTTCAAAGATTGAATTTCTTTCTTAGTTTCCACACTGGGGATTTTATAGAAAAAATAAAAGTAACATTAAATCAACTTACACAAGATGTTTAGCTTACAAATTAAGAGTTGTCCATTCCCTTGTCCATGAAAGATTAGACATTAACATACCTGAAAGAAAAGAAAAATATACTAAATTAGTTCCAATGTAGCAGTCAAATTTAATCTAATATAAAATATTGCTCAACAAAATATTCCCAATGCTTGGGCGTGGTTCCACCACCCCCTGAAATCAACCCCCCTCCACATATCGGAATAGAAAGTGGAAAAAGGTGGGCTCACCACTTTCACTATCGAAAAACAGCCGGGGAAATGCCGTTTGTAGGTGGTGGTGGTGCCTTATCGTGATCCATTTGAAAATGATTTGTTTTTCCACCCCACCGCAATCACCCCAAACATACACACACACACATTCAGATCAATTAGTTTGCTTTCCGTCCGCGAGTCTGAGGAGGTCGATAATTGTTCCAACAATTTGGAAAATTATCTTCCATTTTCTTGCCAAAACTTTTCTCAACCGAGTTGAGTGAGTGTAGGAGGAGAGTGGTGCGGTACGTGCCGGTCAAATTTCCCAAGTATTTTTGTTTTTTTGCAAAAGAAGTGAAGAAAAGATAAAAACGCACATCAATCTAAACAAAATCCAAGCAAATTGCAAATCACCAAAAGCTCAATTCAGCTGCCCGCGGCAGATCCACGAGCGGGTGATGCATGAGAGATGGGTTAAGGTGTTGAGCAGGTACTTTTCGCAGGTGAGGGTACAGTGCGGAACGGAAGTTTTTTGTATTCTATTTGAGGATAGCAAAAAATGCAAACAATTGTTTTTTTGAATTGATAATAGTAAACTTTAGTCCTTTCAAACTACTGAACCACGGAATAAGAATAAGCTTTACTCAAAAGAGAGACCGAGGCAAATAATGTTGCACATGAAGTTCACTTCAAAATTAAAAAAAAAAGATCATGCAGGAAATCAATTTAACTCTCCACAACCCAACCCCGCCTCTAGGCGGGATTCGATCTAAAAAATCACCAGAATCAATTTTTCAACCAATTTTTAATCTTTTAAAAGTATTGGAAAGAACAACTCTTCAATTTTAAGAAATGTGATTTGTTTTATGTGACTTTGCCAATGGGTAATTCTCCGCCAACTCACACAGCAGTTGCCCCGACCCCTCTTCGATTTGCGTGAAACTTTGTCCTAAGGGGTAACTTTTGTCCGTGATCACGAATCCGAGGTCCGTTTTTTGATATCTCGTGACGGAGGGGCGGTACGACCCCTTTCATTTTTCTGGTTTTTTACTAAGACACGTTTTTCAGTGATTTGTAGCTCGCAACCGTGAAGAGATAGAAATTTGGTGTCAAAGGAACTTTTGTGTAAAATTAGACGCCCGATTTGATGGCGTACTCAAAATTCCGATAAAACATATTGTTCATCAAAAAAAGTTAAAAAATAGTTTTAAAATCGCTGCCATTTCCCGTTACTCAACTGTTAAAAATCGTGAGACATGTCATTTTATGGGAAATTGAATGTTCTTTTCGATTCTGAAATAAGCCAGATGGGTCATTTTTTCATTTAGAACAAAAAATTTCATTTTAAAATTACGTGTTTTTTCTAACTTTGCAGGGTTACATTTTAGAGTGTTACAATGTTCTACAAAATTGTAGAGCAGACAAAAACAAAAAAATTGATATATAGACATAAGGAGTTTGCATGTATTCTTCAAGAGTTATCAGAATTTTACAAAAAAAATTTTTTTGAAAGAGTGATGATTTTAACCATTTTTGACCAGTTTTTCGAATTTTTCACCCCAAAAACTCAATCGTGTGCTTTTGAAAGTATTTTTTTCGGAAAGCTCAGCTAATTTTGCATAAGAATGACCCCTTGGACGATTGTTGTGGCTTGTGCACTGCTTGTATGTGGGGATTTTTCGAAAATAAAAAAAACAAACCGGATACACTCACTCATCACAAAAATATTTTTTTTGAAAAAAAAATCTGATTCTCGCAATGCACGAGTCACAACAATCGTCCAAGGGGTCATTCTTATGCAAAATTAGCTGAGCTTTCCGAAAAAAATACTTTCAAAAGCACACGATTGAGTTTTTGGGGTTAAAAATTCGAAAAACTGGTTAATTTAAATATTTTTTTATTTGGATGGAATTTTGGGTGCACTTTGTTTATGCACAGCAAAAAATCTAATGGTAAAATCGCATGCAAACGCATGTAATATTGTATGAGAAAACGTGTACACAAAAAGCATGTACGGAAAAAAGATCTTCCACACAAAAAAAAAAAAAAAACATCAATCTTATAAGTGTCGGGTTTTGTGTATACGTTTTCTCGTACAATATCACATGCTGTTGACCACATTTTGCATGCGATTTTACAAATATTATTTTTACTGTGTGTCCAAAGAAGAAATTTTTGCATAATAAGTTCATCCATACAAGTTTTCATACAGTTTTGGCAGCTGTCCAATATTCAAAAACAATATTCAAAAATGTGAACGGATTTTCTGATCGATTTGGTGTCTTTGGCAAAAGTGTAGGTATAGCTTAGGGCTTCTCAGAAATGTTACAAAAAAAAAACTAAATTTTTTATTCGAATTTTCACTCAAAAAAAACTAATTGTTGGATATTTTTAATATGACAAAAACTGCATCTTCTGAGCTACAACCAATTGGTCAAAAATAATTTAAAGTATTGTGTCCAACTATTCGAAAAAATATCAAGATCTGTCGAAAACTAATTTTAACTTTATTTTTAGATTTATTTTTTTTTAAAAGATCAGAACATTTTCTATAAATTTGCTTAAAGCTTTATTTGGTGATGTTGGGATGATGATGTTTTATCTTTATTCTTGTGAATTTTTCTGTTGAATGCTTTATCTTAGCAACCATTGATCCAATCTTCTAAATCTTTGAAGCAAATTTAAATGAAATTTTTGATGTTAAAAAAAAATATTTGCAGGGTTTGTCAAACTCCTTACAAGTAGAAAAAGTCATGTTAATAAAAAATAAAAAAAAACACATTTTTTAGTGAATATAACTCGAAAACGTGTATTTATGTGCAGTACATTTTTTTTTGCATTTCCGTTGTGAAATTACTAACTTTTCTTATCATTCTAAAACGACGAAACAGCCTAGCTTTCTCTATCAAAAACAACAGAACTACTTTTCAGCACTGAAATGGATACAGAAAAGTTGAAAATTTCAGCACTTGTTTTGAAAAGTAATACTTACGTGGACATTTGACTTACAATTGCATTAAAAGGGTGTGTTTAGAAAAAAATGTTGTTTGGAACTCGATGAAAAAAAAGTTTTATTCTGCACTCATCGTGCAGAACCTCGTTGGACCACGTTGGATAAATGCTCACTAACTATTATTTTTTAGTAGTTTATTTCATGGGCCGAATCATAAAAAATATATTTTTTTTTTGACTCGGTACTTCCAACCCTCCCTGCCCGATCGGGCAATGAAAAAAACTTCATGAAGTAATATCATCATCATCTCGCGTGGATCGCGCTCCGATTGCAGATGTTTCGTTGAACCCGCGTGCGGAGATTTGCTTATGTTGCGCGAGCTATTATTTTAATGGCTGATGGTTGCTCGTTTTCTGTCTGAATCCGATTCTGATCCGCCCAGCTCGGCGCGTTTAAGCAGGTAGGTAACTTCACTTTTTGCATGCTCGTCGACCTGTTGATTGGCACTTCCGCGAGCGTAAGAATAATGGAAATTGGGTTGGGAAAAAGGTACTTTCCGCACCTCCGTCTTGGTAGGTACTTTGTTTTTCTCGCTCAAAAGCCAAAAGATTCAACGATCGCTAAAACGTTTGCTGTTTGTGTTGTTGTTTTTCTGAGTGTTTTCCCTTCTTTTGCCAAAAAAATAGACAGGAAACAAATCTCAAATGGAGTGGAAGTTGGGTAATTGGCAAAGCCCCTTAACGAAACCACAACTTGTTTGTCTAATTTTGTGCGCACTCAAGTGTTGGATTACGCCCGGTTATCCGCTAAGGCTGAGACTTCAGCTTCTACACGACCAGATTTGGGCCAAGATGTTTGAAAAGCGGACTCCCTTGATGACCGGTTCTGGGACAGCTGGCAAACAAGCTACACGGCGTGGTGTGGTAATTGGGTCAACCTTTGGTTCTTGGACTGGCCATCGATTAAGATGTCGATGTCGATGTGATTAAGACGTTTCGGGCAGTTTATGGGAGGTCGTTAAGTTTGGCGAGGCGTCGGAACTTGGCGGTGACGTTTTGTTGGAGTTTAAGCTAGTGACAGCGGGTTTTGGTTTCACTTTTTATTGATATGGTTTGAACAATTTGGTTCACGCAAGGTTGTGGTGAAGGATTTGGATACTTTTTGTCAATGGTCATTTTATTTTTTGGCAAAAAAGTGTTAATGATATAAGCTCTGCTCTGTTATGTTTTTTATTGCGGCCGAACAGAACATGATAGAATTATTTACTAATGGAACCGTTAGTTGATCAAAGGTATGATTAATCAAGGTGTACATAAACGGTCAACATAAAAAACGAAGCAAAAGAAAATGCGTTATCTGGAGCAAATTGACTCAATTAATTGAGAGACATGTGACAAATCGAGACCGCTTTAAATCATGTTTATGCATCGCATTTTAATATTTTTGATTGATTGACTGTGTTTACGTTGAATTGAATTTTTTTTTGAGGAACTTGATTAACATTTATTTTTAATAATTGAGTAAGCAAATCATAATGTATTTCTATCAGATTGTCTTTTCAGTGATAAAGCATTAAGGGTGCACAGCAACGAAGGAAGTTGTTGTCTTCTTATTCCAAAATTGTCAAACTTATGGACCAAATTGTGCAATAACTGGATTGTAAAATTAATCAAACTTTGTTGTAAAATACTTTATGGACAGTACTTTAGGGGATGAATAAAAAAATATGTCGATAGTACTCGTAGTTTTGAAGATACTAAAATGTCCGTGACAAAAATCTGGGTGCAAAAGCTATGGTTGATGTGCACCGTTAAGGCCGTTGCAAATATTTTTCAAAGTTTTTGTCGCCTCTTTAAAATCGGTCCGAAAAATCAGGAGGGTAATTCTCCGCCAACTCACACAGCAGTTGCCCCTACCCCTCTTCGATTTGCGTGAAACTTTGTCCTTAGGGGTAACTTTTGTCCCTGATCACAAATCCGAGGTCCGTTTTTGAATTTTCTCGTGATGGAGGGGCGGTACGACACCTTCCATTTTTGAACATGCGAAAAAGGAGGTGTTTTTCAATAATTTGCAGCCTGAAACGGTGATGAGATAGAAATTTGGTGTCCAAGGGACTTTTATGTAAAATTAGACGCCCGATTTGATGACGTACTCAGAATTCCGAAAAACCGTATTTTTCATCGAAAAAAGCACTAAAAAAGTTTTAAAAATTCTCCCATTTTCCGTTACTCGACTGTAAAAGATTTTGGAACATGTCATTTTATGGGAAATTTAATGTACTTTTCGAATCTACATTGACCCAGAAGGGTCATTTTTTCATTTAGAACAAAATTTTTCATTTTAAAATTTCGTGTTTTTTCTAGCTTTGCAGGGTAATTTTTTAGAGTGTAACAATGTTCTACAAAGTTGTAGAGCAGACAATTACAAAAAAAATGATATATAGACATAAGGGGTTTGCTTATAAACATCACGAGTTATCGCGATTTTACGAAAAAAAAGTTTTGAAAAAGTTGGTCGTCGTTGATCATGGCCGTTCATGGTCACCCGCGACATACACGGACGAAGAAACAAAGAGAAACGCAAAACGTTACTTTTTCAAAACTTTTTTTTCGTAAAATCGCGATAACTCGTGATGTTTATAAGCAAACCCCTTGTGTCTATATATCAAATTTTTTGTAATTGTCTGCTCTACAACTTTGTAGATCACTGTTACACTCTAAAAAAATACCCTGCAAAGTTAGAAAAAACACGAAATTTTAAAATGAAAATTTTTGTTCTAAATGAAAAAATGACCCAAAATTCAAAAAATATTTGCAACGGTCCAAAATTCAAATTAACCATAGTATCTCAAAATGATTCAAGAAATCAGGAAAAAAATAAATTTCAATTATTTTGAAGAATTTTGAAGAATAACGAACTAAAACTAATCTATACATATTTTTATACACTTTTTTTTATTTTTGGGAGTTTAAAAACATTTGAAAATATTTTAAAAATTATTTGAATAAAGGTGCAAAACAACGCAAAATGTTTTTTTGTAAAGAAGAATTAGATCAAAATTTTGTTTCAATAAATTGTATCATGCTTAATTTAAGGTTGTTAATCAATAGAATTATCGTCGATAATATTATCGTCTAACGACAACGATAATGGTTATCATTATCGTCGGGACGTGTTTTGAATGAAATACTCAAATTTTTACAAAATTCCGTATTTTCTCGAAAATACTCAAATTTTTATAATTTGCAATATAAGTATCAAACGATTCGAAATGTTGCATGCATCTTCACTGTTTTAGAGTTTTTAAAAATGAAATACTCAAATTTTCACAAAATACGGTATTTTCTCAAAAATTCTCAAATTTCTATAATTCGCAATATGGATATCAAACGATTTAAAATTTTGCATGCATTTCCACAGTCGGATAAAATACTAACATTTTCTTAAAATACACTTTTTTCTCCAAAATACAAAAAAATATAATAAACAAGCCTTACCCGACAAACTTCGTTCTGCCTTTTTATGTTTGTTGACGTTTTTTGATTTTTTGCCTATTCAGCCTCCTGTGATCAAAATATGATTTTACGTAACTTTCTCCATACAACTTGCCGATGCTCCGGAATCGGTTCCAGAGTGGCCAAAGTGCCAATTAGTGAGCGTAAGAACCTTCCTTGGGCTTATACGAACCCATCGCAACAAAAAGCACCTCGATCCGACGTTCCGTGTTGAATTGATTCGCGTTCGAACAAAACCGTCGAAATTTTTTATATATATAGATTAATTAATTTATGAATTTGAGTTTATTCGAGAAAATACGGTATTTTGTGATTTATTTTAGTATTTATACTTTTAAACATATAATATTATAAAAAAAAATCTTGGAGGAAGCTTGAATATTAAACATAATTTGGTTGGATTTAGTCAATCACACTTCGAAAAAATCGTGTAATTTTCTGTCTTTTCAATGCACATAACTGGAGCGTCATATTAGATATAATATCACATCTGATTTGGAAATTACACGACCCAACAAGCAACCGGTATGGTCGTGTAAAATTACATTTGACGCAATCTTACTGGGATTTCTTCTTATTGGAATGGGGATTTTCTTATTGGATAGACATAAACACAACGTTCATAATGAAAATTAACTTTTATTTGCAAATTATTACAACTAAACATAGCCTTTTCGATGTTCATGAACCAAATTATGTGGCACCGGATCCTTACCGGAGATTGTTCTCCGCTTGTTCACTTTCACTTTCCGCATCTGCAAAGGTTCCAGCAGCAGACTGACCGGAATAAAACATGCTTGCCCACTAGAATCGATGCGATGCCTGAATCTTCACTCTCCGGTTGGGTTTTGATGCTGCTCAGTCTTTTATTTTGATGTGGTTGTGGAGGTTCCGACGGAGGTTGCCGTCGGAACCGCGGTTCATCATCATCGCGCCATCATCAGCGGTTGCCC